>NC_058135.1:209389769-209433996 GCF_016433145.1 Gracilinanus agilis
AGGCCCAGCTCTCTTGCCTTTCTGAATATTGTATTCCATGCCTTGCAGTCTTTTAGTGTTGAGGCTGCCAGATCCTGTGTGATCCTGATTGTTGCTCCTTGATATTTGAATTGTTTCTTTCTGGCTTCTTGTAAGATTTTTTCTTTTGCTTGGAAACTCTTGAATTTTGCAATGATGTTTCTTGGTGTTTTCCTTTCTTGATCGAATGCCGCAGGTGTTCTATGAATCCTTCCAATGTCTATATTGCCCTCTTGTTGTAGGACTTCAGGGTAATTTTGCTGAATTATTTCTGTTAGTATAGAGTCCAGGTTTTTATTAATTTCTGGTTTTTCTGGAAGACCAATTATTCTCAAATTGTCTCTTCTAGACCGGTTTTCTTGGTCTGTCACTCTCTCATTGAGATATTTCATGTTTCCTTCTATTTTTTCAGTCTTTTGGCTTTGTTTTATTTGTTCTTGTTGTCTTGAGAGATCATTAGTTTCTACTTGCTCAATTCTAGCCTTTAGGGATTGATTTTCGGCTATAATCTTTTGGTTTTCGGCCATAATCTTCTGGTAATCGGCCATAATCTTTTGGTTTTCGGCCATAATCTTCTTGTTTTCGGCCATAATCTTCTGGTATTCCTTTTCAATCTGGTCATTTCTTGTGTTCAATTTGCTTATCAGTTCATTTGGTTTCTGAGCCTCGCTTTCCAGTTGCAAGATTCTACCTTTTAAGCTGTTATTTTCTTGCCAGATCTCTTCCATTTTCCTCAGAATCTCAGATTTGAACTCTTCCATAGCTTGTGAGGAGTTTTCCTTATTTGGGGAGGGTCTGGATGGTTGTTTGTTCTCCTCCTCTGTTTGCTCGGTTGTCTGGATTTTCTCTGTGTAGAAGCTGTCGAGTGTTAAAGACTTCTTTTTTTTGTTATTATTCTTTCTCTTCTGAATTTCCTGTAACTGGTTAGCCATCATTAGCCCAGCAGCTTCTCAGGTTTATCCTCGCTCTCTGTGTCTGTCTGAGATCTATTGGCTCCTGAGGTCCGAGTTCTAGTTTTTTCCAAGGTCAAGCACCCTGGTGGGCCCTCTTGCTTGATCCTCTGCTGGAGGTTTCTTTACAAATCTCAGGGCGCTGCTTCCACAGTCGTATACCCGTCTGCACTGGTTCCCCACTTAGGCTTTAGTTCCTGGCTGTGTTTGCCTCCACCCACGCCTCTGCTCAGCCGGCACCCACGCCTCTGCTCAGTGGGCGCGCGCCCAGCGTCCACTCTCTGCTCCCGCGCGCTCAGATTTCGCGTGCGTTCTTGACTTAATGGGGTCCTATGTCTTGCTGCTCTCAGGAACAGGTCCCGGAGCTGCCGCTGACTCGATGGGTGCCCCAAACTTGCTCTATTTCTTTTTAGCTGGGTTTGGAGCTATAGGTGAGTGTGGAGGGGGTGGGGGTGGGGCGGTTGCTCAGCCCGCGATTGAGTGAGAGCCCTTTTTAGCCTGGAACTGTCTCGATTCCACGTACCTTCCACGCTGTGCCCTGTTGTGGGGTTCCTCCGTTCGTCTGGACTTGTTTTTATGTCCCCTTGAGGAGTTTTGTGTGTTTCGGTCAGGAGAGGTTAAGAGCTGCTTCTTACTCTGCCGCCATCTTAACCCGGAAGCCAGAGATCTATTCTTTCCCAAACCTTCCCTTTCCTAAATTCCCAAATAAACTTATGTGACTTTCTATTGAGTATAGTTTTGATTTGATTTAAACTCCCTAGCCTAGTTAAGAATAAAGCCTGGTCAATTTTCTTGCCACTGAGGTGGAGGGATGGGGCAGGACTCCCGGCTACATTCCTACTCTTCCTTTCTCTATCCTTTCCCTCCCCCCCCAAAAAAAAAAATCTCCGGAAGACTGACAAATCAAGGGGAAGAAAGATCCTTTGGGATAAGGCCAGTGTCCATAAGTCAAGCCAAACAACTACAAAGGAACACTTTTCTTTTTATTTGGGGAGAGATGAAGAGGTGAACTAGAGATAGTATAGCCCTTCCATCATTAAAATATTTTTCAATGACCCTTATTATTGAATGCAAAGTGAAAACTAGAAGGAAATCCAGAAAGTCCAGACAACTTTGATGAATCTAACTTTGTTTTGGACTTTGAAAGTAAAGAAATGCATGATACTAGTAAGATATTAAGGCATTCTAGGGTTATCACTTATTAAATTTTTATTCAGTACTTAAAACACAAAAAAGCTCTATTTCCAAAATAGATCAGAGGATTATATATCAAATAACAACTCTTTTGTACTGTTTGCTTTTTACAAATTATACAAATAATCATCTTATTTTCAATCTACAGAGAATCTTGACAGCTGTTGTGTTATCTCAGGACCCTCTTCAATGGGATAGAGAATATCAGTCCCAGTTATTTTTTACGATTTAATCTGAGCAGGAGAGTATTGCCTACACTCAAAGCTGGCTGAAAGCCATTATACACTATGTCACATGGTAGTGAGCAATCACCCATGCTAACCTTTGTATTCTTAGATTTACTAGATCTGGTTACTCTGTTTCTATGGGCTTCCTGATCTATCCCAGAGTTCTCCTAGGAGACATAGCTATGATTTGAAAAGCTGGTTTGTTCCCTTGAGAAGACTTCATCAGAATGAAAAGCCCAAACTAGTTGCAAATGAGGAACAGAGAGAAAAGAAAATGATATCCAATTGATCTTGTTTTTGTAGCATTATTTACATGTTGTATCCCTCATTAAACTCTGAGTTTGAAGGGTGGGGACTAGCTTCCATCTTTCATTGTATCTCAAGCACATTTGCCTGGCCAAAGTAGGAACTTAATTCTTATTGACTAGCTGGAAGCTACAGATACCTAACCCCTCCCAGTTTCAGTTTCCTTATTGGGGAAAAAAGAGGATAATAATAGCTATTATCTCCTGGTTATTGTAAAAGTTAAAAGAAATAACAGCTAGTGTTTATGTAGCTGTTTTAAGGTTTTCCAAAGCAACTTGAATATGCTATCATCCAAAGAGTAAGAATTAATGGAGTTAGAAGTATCCCTAAGAAACTGAATTCTATTAAGAAATATCTTAGACTGATGTTGTAAGCTGTGAGCTAAGATGGCAAAGTAATGAAGTTTCACTCTCTGATCCCTCCACACACACAGGAAAAAAGGAAATAAATCACCTCAAAACAAAGGTAGAGAAACATTTCTCACTGGGTTAAGAAGAGAGATCAGCCCAAGAAATGTGGCATTTGTGATTACTGGCAGAATTTGGAGCAGTCCAACATGCTCTGACCACCAAAAGCAATAAAGGTGTAGTACAGGAATAAACCCAGATGTGGCCACTCTACACAGGTAATGCCTGCACTCCTGATATAGGACCATTCTTTTAATGTCTATTGTAATTAGGTCACTTTCTGATACCCCAGGCACTGGATATGGTTCCTTTCCCAAGCCTGTTTGTCTCCTGTCAATGTAGTTTGGACACTTCCATTTCCTTGTAGTCATGGTGTGATAATGAGATTAAACCTACCCTGCCCATCTTTAGATCTAATCACCAAAAATGCAAACAACTCCAACTAATTCAGAGGTTGGGAGGTCTGTGACCCATGTGAGCAAGAGTGTGTAATGAATCAGAATTGAGTCCCTAGGGCAGTACTAAGCAAAGTGTCTGTTGTGATTGGACATGTAAACTAGGAGGAAGGCACAGGAAATGACAAAAAGAAGCACCTTTATAAGGGAGTGAGGACTTCCTTTAACCCTCTTGCTGGTTTATGGCTTGGACTTGGAGGATCTCTGGTGAGGACCTTGGATGTAGAGAGACTACTCTTAATGTCTCCCTTAGAACTACATGTGGCGAGGTAGACTTCCGGTTAAGATGGCGGCAGAGTAAGGAGCAGCTGCTCCATCTCTCCTAACTGAAGCATACAGGACCCCTCAAGGGGAAATAAAAACGAGTCCAGAAGAATGAAGGAACCCCACAACAGGGCGCAGCATTGAAGGTACACAGAATTGGGGCATTTCCACGCTATAAAGGGGTGAAACAGCTCTCAATCAATGCGAGAGGAAGAAGCCCCTCCCCCACCCCCACCCCATTGCACAAGGCCAACACACAAGTGTGAAAACAGGACTGGGGCAACCAGATAAACACTGGCAGCCCCAGAGCTTGTACCTGTGGGCTGCAAGACAAGGGACCCCAGGTGGCTGGGGGCTCGCACGGACTTTCCCCAAGCGTCCAAGTGGGTGAAGGCACCGCCTTCGGCCAGGACAAAGGCTTCTAAAACTCAGCCCTTCCCAAGTGCTGAAGGCATCGCCTCAGGTGCGAATAAAGATCTCCAGTCCATGGACTTTCACTACCTTCTGCGAGGGTGAAGGCAGTGTCCTAAGAGCATTTGTGCAGGCAAAGGCAGTGCCCTAGCCTTGAATAACGATCTCCAGCCCAGGCTTGGACCTCCAGTGAGGACCCCGTGGGGACCGGAGCGTGGCTGTGGAAGCAGCCCCAAAGACTGCTGAAGGAACCTCGGGCAGAGGGGCAGACCGTGAACTACCAGGAGGCCTGACCCCGAGGACAAGGAGACCTGAGCCCCCAGGAGCTTGCAGGCAGACCCTGAGTGCAAAGACAAAGCTGAAAAGGGGTGGGGCCAACAATGGCCAGCAATAAGGAAGTCCAGAAGAAAAAGACTATCAAGAGAGACTCTGGAACACTCGACAACTTCTACACAAAGAAAATCCAGACAACAGAGGAGGGAAAACAAAAATCCAAACCTCCCCAAAAAAATGAAAGCTGGTCACAAGCTATGGAAGAGTTTAAAAATGAAATGCTGAGGAAGATGGAAGAAATCTGGCAAGAAAATAACAGTTTAAAAGGCAGAATTTCGCAATTGGAAAGTGAGACAAGTCAACTGAAAACCAAAAATGACCAGATTGAAAAGGAAAACCAAAAAATTATAGCCAAAAACCAAAATATTATAGCCAAAAACCAAAACATCAAAGCCGAAAACCAAAACATCAAAGCCGAAAACCAAAACATCAAAGCCGAAAACCAGTCCTTAAAGGCTAGAATCGAACATTTAGAAACCAATGTTCTCTCAAGACAACAAGAACAAATAAAACAAAGTCAAAAGACTGATAAAATAGAAGGAAACATGAAATATCTCAATGAGAGAGTGACAGACCAAGAAAACCGGTCTAGAAGAGACAACTTGAGAATCATTGGTCTTCCAGAAAAGGCAGAAATTAATAGAAACTTGGACTCCATACTTAAAGAAATTATTCAGCAAAATTGCCCTGAAGTTCTACAAGAGGGCAATATAGACATTGAAAGGATCCATAGATCACCCTCTACACTGGACCCAGAAAAGTCAACACCCAGAAATATAATAGCGAAATTGAAGAGCTTTCGAGTTAAAGAAAAAATCTTACAAGAAGCCAGAAAGAGACAATTCAAATATCAAGGAGCACCAATAAGGATCAAACAGGATCTGGCAGCCTCAACGCTAAAAGACCGCAAGGCTTGGAATACAATATTCAGAAAGGCAAGAGAGCTGGGCCTTCATCCACGAATCAACTACCCAGCGAAACTAACCATATACTTTCAGGGGAAAGTATGGGCATTCAACAAAATTGAAGAATTCCAAGTTTTTGCACAAAAGAGACCGGGACTAAATGGAAAGTTTGACACTCAACCACAAATATCAAGAGAAAGATGAAAAGGTAAATAAGAAACAGAGGGAAAAGAAAGAAAACTCATAGTCTTTTAAGCTTGACTCTTTAAGGGCATAAATAAGATCTAATTATCTGTATTACTAGGTGGAGAAATGCTATGTATAATTCTCTGTAGTGAACTCTATACACTATTATAATATTCACTATTATAGCAACCAGAAGAATAATTAGGGAGATGACAGGATACTAAATGGTCTAAGAAGACATGAGGGGAGGGAAAGGGGCAGGGGAATAGTAGGGGACACCAAGAAAAATCCGAGTAAATAAGAAAAATAAGATATTCTATTACACACAAAGAGGGCATGGGAAGGGGAGGGGATGAATAATATCATAAGAAGGAGAGGAAGAGAGCATAATCAAACCTTAACTCTCAGGGTAATCAACCCCGAGAAGGAAGAGTAGCTTCATTATCCATCCGGATAAAAAACTCTAACTAACCCTACTGAGAAAGTCAGAAAGGATAAACCAAAGGGAGCAGGGGAGTGGGGAGGCCAAAAAAGGGAGGGGAGAAGAAGGGGGAGGGAATCCACTTGGTCTTTAAAAAACAAAAATAGGGGAACAACAAGGGAGGGGGCAGAAAGGGAAGTCAATCAAGGGAGGGGATAAGGGATACTGGCTCAAAGCAAACCACTGGCGTAAAAGAAAATAGTGTAATAAGAAGTAGTGGGTCTAGGGGAGGATACAAAAATGTCAGTGAATACACAACTAACAATTGTAACTCTGAATGTGAATGGGATGAACTCGCTCATAAAACAGAAGCAAATAGCAGAGTGGATCAGAAACCAAAATCCTACCATAGGTTGTCTACAAGAAACACATATGAGGCAGGTAGACACACACGAGTTCAAGGTTAAGGGTATGAGCAAAATCTTTTGGGCATCAAATGAGAAAAAGAAGGCAGGAGTGGCTATCATGATCTCTGACAAAGCCAAAGTAAAAATATATATGATTAAAAAAGACAAAACGTCATTACAACCTGATTAAAGGCAGTATAAACAATGAGGAAATGATACTGCTCAATATATATGCACCAAGTGGTATAGCATCCAAATTCATAAAGGAGAAACTGGCAGAGCTCAAGAAGGAAATAGATAGTAAAACCATAATAGTGGGAGATCTAAATATCCCTCTTTCAGATCTAGATAAATCAAACCAAAAAATAAATAAGAAAGAGGTTAGAGAGGTGAATGAAGTCCTAGAAAAATTAGATCTAATTGATATATGGAGAAAAATAAATAGGGACAAAAAGGATACACCTTCTTTTCAGCTGCACATGGTACATTTACAAAGATTGACCATGTAATAGGGCATAGAATCATGGCAAACAAATGCAAAAGAGCAGATATAATAAATGTAACCTTCTCAGATCATAATGCGATAAAAATAATAATCAGTAAGGGCACCTGGACAGGCAAGTCAAAAACCAATTGGAAATTAGACAATATGATTCTCCAAAACCAAATTGTCAAAGAAGAAATCATAGAAACAATCAACAATTTCATTGAAGAGAATGACAATGATGAGACATCCTACCAAACTCTGTGGGATGCAGCCAAGGCAGTACTCAGGGGGAAATTTATATCCTTGAGTGCATATATTAACTAATTAAGGAGGGCAGAGATTAATGAATTGGTCATGCAACTCAAAAAATTAGAAAGCGAGCAAATAAAAAACCCCCCAGATGAAAACTAAATTAGAAATACTAAAAATTAAGGGAGAAATTAATAAAATCGAAAGTAAAAGAACTATTGAATTAATAAATAAGACTAGAAGCTGGTATTTTGAATAAACAGATAAAATAGACAAAGTACTAGTCAATCTAATAAGAAAAAGGAAAGAAGAAAACCAAATTGACAGTATTAGAGATGAAAAGGGAGACCTCACCTCTAATGAAGGGGAAATTAAGGTAATCATTAAGAACTATTTCGCCCAATTATATGGCAACAAGTATAACAATTTAGGAGATATGGATGAATATTTACAAAAATATAAATTGCCTAGATTAACAGCAGAAGAAGATAGCGGGGAGGGGGGTGAAGGGGAAAGTAGGGGCATAAAGTATGTAAACAGGTTAAAAACGAATATTAATAAATGTCTAATAAAAAAAAGAACTACATGTGGCGAGTGCAAAAACCATCCTTATTTAGAAAGAGATTGGGGTACCCCATACCTAGTCTTATAGGGAAGCCTCACCCCCAACTCTTGTGGGGCAGCACGACCATCCAGGTCACCCAGTTTCAGGGTGACACCCCCTTAAAATTTCCCAGTGTTTATTCAGCCTGAGGGGATAGCTGGAAGAGAGACTCACCATACAAACACACACACTCTCTCTCTCTCTCTCTAATCTATCAAACATTGGTAACTGGCTCTCTTTATTATTGCATACTTTTCTTGTCTTAGGTAGGCTTCTCCATTGTATCAGAGATCCTTTCCCAAGAAGCCCATACCTGTTCAGGGACCCATTCCTTTTAGTATTCATTGTAAGTAGCCCCTTCCCTTACACCCTAAACTCTAGCTATGATTCCTTTCCAAAGCTTGATTGTATCTTTTCAGTATAGCTTAAACACTCCCATTTCCTTGTAGCTATGGTAATGTCAATCATCTTTCCCTGCCCCAGGATCCCCCAAATGGTATATAGGTCCCCCAAATTCTTTTGTTCCTTGGAGTTGTCAATTTAGTGTGTTTGGTTCTCCTAGGGGTCAGTGACCAGAGCAACCAGGGTCTTGAGTGAGTTTCATGGCTCTGTGTGAGTGTGTAGTAAGCAGCTCTGTGTGGAGGTTTTGAGGAAAGCACTAAACCCCTTTCCTTAATTAAAGAGTGGTTTTTCTATTTAATAGTTCTGTGGTTTTTTCAGTTAATATATTGGAGGTCCCCAGCAAGATTCCGAAGTCTCAGCTGCCTGAGCCCCCCTGCTAATAAGGACCCCAAGATGTGAGGTACCCACACAACCCTGTTTGGGGTTGAGTCAAAAATCCAGTTAGTAGAGTGGCCAGGTAAGTGGCTCTCATATAAAATTACTCAGTTTTGTGTATTTGGGAGCATGACCCACTCTTTACTTAAGGGGGCTTGAGCTGTGATCTGTGGTTGCAGAGAGGAGCTGCATAATCCAGAGCCTACCCAGGGTCTGTGTTCCCAGGAGGAGGAGGGGGCAGCAAGCAGCCTGAGGAATTACCTAACAATATGGCAGCAAGTTATATGGGCCTGGTGCGTGCAAATATTTAGACAAATGGCAGACAGTAGCAAAGTCTGGTGCCAAGGTTAGCTGGCCAAGATGGGGCTCATTTAATGAGGAAAAGTTTCTGCAGTCTGTTTTAAGTGAAGCATGTCAGAAGATTGAGAATGATGAAAGAGAAACCTTCAACCAATTGTTCAAGGAACTTGCCTGAAGAAAATCCAGGTCAGAACAATTGATGAACCAAGAGAAGGGTAAGAGTAAAAGAAAGGTGCGGAGGATAGCAAAATTGAGCTAGGAGAGCAGTCTTAAAACCATAGTAGGGAGATAGCTGAAAAGCAGATGATGAAATTACAGAAGGAGGTAGAGAACCTTAAGGAGCTTCTAAAAGACTCTGGTACTCCAGCACTCCTTATAGACAGTCTGCCTGAGTCTCTAGGCTCACCTGAGGTTCCCATTCCCCAGTTCCCCTTTAAAATCAAGGGAAAGGAAGGAACCAGAGCAATGCAGGAATCCTTTACTCCTTGGACAAAAACTGAGCTCAGAGCCATGGCCAAGGAATTTCCAAAGGCTAGGGAGAGCCCCATAGAATTTTTGAAAGAGTTTGAGATGACTCTTTCTACTTATCAGTTGGCTCAAATATTGGTAGGCCCAGGAGATGCCAATCATTGGTTTAAAACAGCAAAAAACCTATAGAACACATGAATCAGTTAATGGCCGGAAGAAAGGACCTGAAAGTTCACCTTCAGGAGTCAAAGAAAATTGGAGAATCTGCTAGAAGTAATCCCCAAGACTTTTCCAAAGTCTGTAAATTGGGGAAAAATTCAAGCATGTGCTCAACGTAGGAGAGTCTGTTTGATTTTTCCAATAGATTCCTAATTACCTTCAGGGCAAAGCCTGGGCTTTCCCAGACAGCCAGGATGCCTTAATCACTTTTAATATTCTATGTAGAGGGGTTAAACAAGGCCCTTGCTAATCTCCTCAAGAGAGGAAAAGTAGATTGGAATCTAATGCCCACCTCTGATCTAGTTTATTTGGCCCGTAAATTCCAACAAACACTAGTGGAGAACAAAGAGAAGGAAGTGAAAGGGGCTGCAAAAAAAGACTAATCAAATCATGAATTTGCAGTTACAATAGTGGAAGCAGAAGGAACAAGGATCTAATGCACCCTATTTTGTTAAACATTCTCCTTCCGGGTACCCAAAGGGTGAAGAAGCAAGAGGTGTTATTTTTGCAATTAGGCATTTAAAAAAGGGACTGCCATTGGTTGTGGGTTAAGTTAGAAAGTCACCAGGGTGAATTTCAATCCCACTCAGAAGGGCCCTTCCACAAGAGACAGCATTAGGAGGCCTCACAATGATGGGGCTCTGAGGATATCAAGGGAGTTTTTCCAGTAGTGTCCACCTCTCCAGTGGGCATCACTCACACTGTGGTTGTATTCCACCCTATTGAAATTCTCATAGACACCAATACTACAATGTAGGTTTTAAACCCCATGGCTTTTCCTAACCCCCTTCCTTGGATTATTAAATAAGAATGAATGCTAGGTCCTCAGAATCTCAAGTCTAGCCAGTGTCACAAACTTTACAAGACTAAGAAAAAGAATATGTTCCAGCAACAACTTGAATAAGTATTTTTCCTCATAAACACCTTGCCTGTACAACTAGGAAATTCCAGGCTCTATCCAGAAAATAATTGTGTAATTTTAGAGGTTATAAGAGGACTGCAAAGGAAATGGCTAAGAAGTCCAAGAAACTCTTATTTAAAAGCTCTTTATTGAGATCATAAATGCTCTGAATCTTGCCCAGGTCTTGCTTGAGAAATAGAGTGAGGGAACCTGAAGCTGATGTCTTCACTGTCAGTTAGAGGGCTTCAACATATCCTAACAACTGGTCTATATGATCTCATGATTGCTCTGCTGCTTGAACACACTTTCCTGATTGATGAAACCCTTGACTTAACTTAGAAAATATCTTCTTTAGTAATTAGATTGAGATGAAAGTACAAAGTGGCATTAAATTGGTGCAAAGCCTTAACTGTTGTAAATATATCTTCCTGCAAACCCCACATATCTTGGATAATTATTTCTGCCACCACTTGTGGAAAAAAAAAACAACAAAAACAGAATTTGGGGGTGGGGGGTATCTTCCATTTGAACAAGACATCAAGCTATGAGGAAAATGGAAAAAACTACTGCCAAAGCTGTTATTGAGTTCATTATCTGTGTCAATCCTGCCAAGAGTCATTTTGCCATATCACCAAAAGAAATTCTTCTGGAGAACAGGACAATCACTGAAACTATACAAATGAGGGAAACTTCTAGACTTTCAGGTCAATCTTTGCACCTTAAGATCTCATATCATAATTGCAAAGATGTTGCCAGGGAAGACTGTCAGAAATCAATAGTTGGCCTAGTGAACTGAATATTTTCATAGGCTGCCTCTTTACCAATGTGTGCCTACATATAGCTTTTTTATTTTTTTTTTAATTTTTTTTCTGACTGTCCATCTCCAATCATCTTTATTTTTTTTAAACATTTAATTATATTTATTTTTTAGAAAAGTTAACATGGTTACATGATTCATGCTCTTACTTTCCCCTTCCCACTCTTACCTCCTCCTCACCCCCATGGCCAATTTGCATTTCCACTGGTTTTAAAATGTGTCATTGATCAAGAACTATTTCCAAATTGTTGATAGTTGCATTGGTGTGGTAGTTTTGAGTCTGCATCCCCCATTATTGTCCTTCTCAACCCATGTGTTCAAGCAGTTGCTTTTCTTCTGTGTTTCAGCTCCTGTAGTTCTTCCTCTGAATGTCGGTAGCATTCTTTTCCATAAATCCCAAAAGAGAAAGATCATCAAGAAGAAATCTGTAACATTGGACAACTTTTACATGGAAAAAATCCAGACAACAGAGCAAACAACAGAGGAGAACAAACAAGTAACCATATCCAAACCTTCCCCCAAAAATGAAAACGGGTCACAAGGTCTTGAAGAGTTTAAATCTGAGATGAGAAAAATGGAAGAGATCTGGCAAGAAAATAACAGTTTAAAAGGCAGTTTTTCACAATTGGAAAGTGAGGCAAGTAAATTGAAGACCAGAAATGACCAGAATGAAAAGGATTACCTATAGCTTTTTAAACTGATCAAATATTAGTTTTAAGAATTTCTTGTTTCTTCCCCCCATGCCCACACTAGAGGTAAGAAGGAGAAAATAGATTTAAAAAAATAAACTGTTAAATTTAGCTCTTTAAGAGTCACACAGATTTTCACCAGCAGAAAAAGGACAGTGATCCTGAAGGGGATTGAGTGTCTCAGGGAGTGGCACAGTTCAGCCCTAAGTCAGACTCAGTTTCTTCAAGTTCAAATCCAGCCTCAGATACTTAATAGCTGTGTGATCCTGGGAAAGTCACTTAATTCTATTTGTCTCAATTTTCTCATCTGTAAAATGAGCTGGAGAAGGAAATGACAAATCACTCCAGTAGCTTTGCCAAGAAAATCCCAAATGAGGTCACAACAATTGGAAGTGGAATGAAACAACTGAACAACAAAAAGCATCAGCCCAAGAGTAAATTCTAAGAATGAAATTAACTTCTCCATGTTTCGCTTGAAATTGATGCTAAGATTATAGAAACTAGTCCTTTGATCAAATTGAAATGGTGCTGTGGCCAGCCCCAGTCTTCTCCAGATCTTCTCTCTACTGAAAAGGACCTGGAATTGTCCTTCTATAGAACAAAATGTGAGAGCATCAAGACAAGGTATGACCAGCTTCTGCCATAGGACTTGGTGGTGGTTTCCATGAATGCCCGGGTCTCCACAAATCTTCTGGGAAAAGACTTGTTATGTAAACCAAAAGCAACAATAACAGCTGCTCCAGATGGTTCTATGTTACTAGAATTACCTGAGGAATCTTTACATTTTTGCCCTCAACATCTCTCAGAAATCCAGGAGGTGAAAGAGCCTCCCATCTTTGAAACTCCAGCTGACATACCCGAGTCTCTTTGGCTGTGGTCAACCAGCATCTGCTGGCAGAGAGGGAGGAAGCTCTGAAACACCACCAAGCCCTATTGCTGGTGCTGGACAGCCTCTGGGGAGAGCTGGGCCCAAAGGCCCGTGATGATCCAGGATAAGTGGAGGCTGGTGAGCAGAGGTTTTGGACACAGGACACAGCTGTCCCAAAGTGCTCTCACGCTCCAGGTCTTTGAGACCATCAACACTGGCTACTATATGAGTTCCAAGGCTTTGAAAAATAAAATTAATAAAAGATAGCTTTAAAAATAAAAAAAGAGCCTGAGAGGCCTGTCCTCCATGTCTATGGGAGCCTGCCCTTAGATTGACACTAATTCCAGCAAAAATTGCCAGCCCAAGAAACTATATCCTGGCCCATCCAGGACAGACTTGAAAAGAAGAATGCACAAGGAACAAAGACCTAGCATTGTAATATAGAAAATAATATGGTCATATTTTCTTGGGGCAACTTGTCAGTAGTCCTGGTTAGAATGTTGACCATGGCATGAGCCATAGGGCAGGTAACAACTGGCAGTTGGACACAGGGTATATAAAGGCCTGGAGACCCAGGGCTGAGGTTCTTTTCCTACTTCACTTCTCACCTTTGCTTCTACCCCTTGGGTGGGATCCAGGTGGATCGAGGGAGGTGGGATGTGGGATAGTTTAGTTTCCTAGGCCAGGAAGGGTTAAAGATCATTGCTGACCAGATAGGAGCATCAATCTGATATACCAATTATTCCTTATACCTGCTTTATATTTACCATCAAGAGACCATTTTATTTCTGTCCCAGGGCTGGTCCCTTGGGACAGCTGAAGATCATAGCAAGGAGTTAATCAACATCCTGAATTTAGATCTAGAAGGCAGTAATAAACTAGTTTCAAAGTTTTCCTAACCCACTCTTCAATCCCCTTTCCCAAATGAATTTATTTAATAAATCCTTCATTGAATTTAAGAACTAGTATGTCCTACCTTCCTCTTAGATCAAAATAGTGACTACTGTTTAAGATACTAAGATAGAGACCGAGTAACTCCATTACTGTTTAGACAGGAATCACCATACTTCCCTTCCTGTCTAATCTCTCTACCAACCCAATAGGAGTTGTTTCCTCAGGCAGATCAGAGGCTGAAGGAAAAGCATCTTAAATGGGTTTAGTCCTTACCAAGGGAAATGACATCAATCCCTTGGCTGACTTAGGCACTGGGTATTTGTCATTCCTATGTTCAGTACCTCCAGTCTATAGTTTGTGATTAATCCATATTAGTTTCCTGACTGCTTTACAGCTTTACCAACCACCATTACAGATTTAGTCTTAAACCTTCATTACAGCACCAACCATTGGGTATCTAGTTCTCCCCAACTCCCTGTGTTGTCCTATGATGGGATAGTCGTACTCTTCAGTCACTGGGACCCTGACAAACTGCTTCGTGTGACCTACTAATATTGGGTGGGGGGTGGAGATGAGAAGTGCTACACATGTTTTTTCTGCAATGTGAAGTCTATCCCAAGTATATTAGCAACCCTCCCTTGGTAAATTCCTTCTCACTAAAACCCCCTTTCAAGGCTCACAGGTTGATTCCCAACCTCATTCTGATGTTTGTATCTCTCATGGTCTGCCTGTTTTCCTGGTAGGAAAAGGTTTTTACTTGCAGAAAAGCCACTGCAATGACCGTAGCTAAGTTTTTACATTTATTTTTTTAGAAAGGATTTTCCCCATTTAGGGGATCCCCAAAGAAGTCCATGGTAACAAAAGGAACCCATTTTACCAGGTCAGTCATCTCCCAGCTGCTGGCTGGCTGGTTGGCACTTCAGCAATTACACTCCACTTGCCACTGTAAAAGGGAATTCTTGGTTCTTTGAGTTCATACTTGTCAAAAGGGAATCCTTTGTTTTCTTTGCCTACTTGGAGTTAACACTTTGGTTGGTAATAACTTTGAATCAACACACACTTGAACTAGGTGGGAGAAGCTTGAAAAACATTTAGTGAATTCATACCCTAACAAGTGTTAGGTGAGAAACCAGCTAACTCAGTCAGAAACTTGTTCAAACCCTTAGAAAGTGTGAAGCCTATTGATGAATATTCACACCTCCAGAAGGTGCAAATTCCCACATAGACCACCCCTGGGCAGGGCTAGACAATTTGGAAGCTCTAATTGGCCCTTGTGAAAAGGGGCAGGGAGAGGAAACCACCATAAAAGCCATGAAGGCAGTCTGGAAAGACTAGTAGAGAGTGAGCTGTAAGTAGAGAGTCATTCCAAGGAGGAAGTTCAGCTTCAAGAAGAAGATTGGCTCAAAAGGAAAGTGGGCCTCAGGAATTACCTTCAGCTCTAGCCATTGTCTTGGGTGAGTGGATAGCTGATTTTCCATTCATGTCTTCTGGAGATAGCTTAATTCTTATTGAAGGTTAACAAGTCCTGGCTGAACCAAGCACTGGGACAATATTTAGTTAGATAGGTTAATGTCTTTTCTACCTTTTTGTATTTCTCTACTTTATAAGTAGAAGATTTTAAATTTTTATATATTTAGCCAAACCATTAATTTTAATGCTTACACCCTAATCCTCATGTCTAGGAGAACAGATCAATGGCATTAAGTTTCAGATGGATTTGTGTCTGCTTTGGCCAGAGCACTTCCTTTAGTTCTTCTGTACCTCAGGGTGACCCCTTTTGGAAAACTTTCACCTTTCAAGATTGTCATTGAGGGGAAGTTCAAAACGGCCACCATGGGAAGGGCCTGAAATGGAAGTTTCAGATAATTCTGAAAAGAGCATAAATGAAGAAATATTAGAGGAGGACCAATCTCTAAATAATCACACTCAACACCAAAAAAAGAAGCAGAAACATAGAAACAAAAACAAGAAACATAAACATTCTTCAGATGATGACAAAGACAAAAAACATAGACATAAGCAACATAAAGGAAAGGAGGTTATTGATGCCTCTGACAAAGAAGGGTCACCTCCAGCAAAAAGAACTAAAAATGATGACTTAGCTTTGCTGGAAGATTTGAAGAAACTGAGAGCTTTGAATAAAGCTGAACTTGACAATGACTTGATGGAATGAAAAGTCCAATCTAGAATGGGGCTAATATTACAGGGTTAGGAGTCAGACTCCAAAAGAAGAGGGAGAAATATTTGAGAAGGCGAGAAATGGGAATAGATCAACTGCTAGGTCATCAAACACTAAGAGAAAACTTGAACTCGTAGACAAAAATAATTCAAAGAAATAAAGCAAAAGCAGATTAAAAGAACTGACTAGACATAGATCTGATAAAAAGAAAAGATAAGCATTAAAGGAGTTAAAGAAAAAACAACCAGAAGTAAATCTAAGGAAAGAAAAAAGTCCAAGAGTCCATCTAAAAGAAGCAAATCTCAGGATCAAGCAAGAAAATCAAAATCTCCAGCACTTAAAGGTGATCTCAGAAGAAAATTAGAAAGGCCAAATCCCCTACTGAGGGTAAGATTAAATTAGAAGATAAAAGTAAATCAAAAGATAGAAAGAAATCTTCAATTGTAAATGAAAGCAAAAGTCATGATCATGGAAAAAAAATCAAATCTCCAATAGAACTAAGAAGCAATTCCAAAGACATAAAGTCAGGATCCAAAAGATAGAAAATCCAAAAGATCTGAGATTGACAAAGAAAAGAAGCCAATTAAAGCTCCTTCTAAAGATGCTTCTTCTGGGAAAGAAAACAGGTCCCCAAGTAGAAGACTTAATGATCAGAGATCCAAGCAAAGTAAATCACCATCTCAGACTCTGTCTCCTGGTAGAAGAGCTAAGAGTCAATCAGTGGAAAGAAAACAAAGAGAACCAAAAAGGAGATTTTCTTCTCCAAGAACACATCCTAGAGATGATATTTTTAGCAGACATAAGAGATCAAAATATGCCAGTCCTATTAGCAGATGGTCCCCAACCAGAAAAAGACCAAGTAGGTCTCCTATCCGCAGGAGATCTCAATCACCACTCAGGAGAAGCCAGTCTCCAAGGAGGAGAAGCAGGTCCCTAAGAAGAAGAGATAGAGGTAAGCGGAGTAGATCTCAACTTCCTAGGTGGTCTCGATCAAGGAGTGGTCATAGCCGCAGAAGCAAAGTAATGGAAGATAAATTTAAAGGAACCCTTTCTGAAGGAATGAAAGTTGAACAAGAATCATCATCTGATGATAACCTAGAAGACTTTGATGTTGAAGAAGAAGATGAAGAAGCCCTAATAGAGCAGAGAAGAATCCAAAGGCAGGCAATTGTTCAGAAATATAAATACCTTGCTGAGGTTACTAATATGTCTAAGCCACCTGAGCAAAGCAGCCCTCAGAGTTGCACTCGAACACGTTCACCCTCTCCTGATGACATTTTAGAACGGGTTCCTGCTGATGTTAAAGAATATGAAAGGGAAAATGTTGATACATTTGAGGTTTCTGTAAAAGCCAAGCACAATCTTATCACAGTTGAACAAAATAATGGTTCAACTCAGAAGAAACTATTGGCTCCTGACATGTTCAATGACTCAGATGCTATGTTTGCTGCATATTTTGATGGTGCTCGTCTTCCGGCTGCAGGCACTGGAAAAGATTTCAAAGAGAATCCCAACCTCAGGGATAATTGGACTGATGCAGAAGGCTATTACCGTGTTAACATAGGTGAAGTCCTAGACAAACGGTACAATGTGTATGGCTATACTGGACAAGGTGTCTTCAGTAATGTAGTGAGAGCCAGAGATATGGCAAGAGCAAACCAGGAAGTGGCAGTGAAAATCATCAGGAACAATGAGTTTATGCAAAAAACAGGTTTAAAAGAACTGGAATTTTTGAAAAAGCTTAATGTTGCTGATCCTGATGACAAATTTCATTGTTTGCGGCTCTTCCAACACTTTTGCCATAAACAACATCTCTGTCTTGTGTTTGAGCCTCTAAGTATGAATTTACGAGAGGTACTGAAAAAGTATGGAAAGGATGTTGGTCTTCACATTAAAGCTGTAAGATCCTATAGTCAGCAGTTGTTCTTGGCATTGAAACCCCTTAAAAGGTGCAATATCCTACATGCTGATATCAAGCCAGACAATATCTTGGTTAATGAATCAAAAACTATTCTAAAGCTTTGTGACTTTTGTTACATTGAATTTCTGGGAACTTGAAGTCTACTCAATGATTGAGAACATTCTATCCAACTGATCTGTCAGAGAGGCATGTGGACTCAGGAGGGAGCAGTTGAGAACCTCGACAGAGGTTCTGGGGTCTTTTACCTGTCCCTGAGGCTGGAGATCAGTGTGGATCCTGGTCTTTGGAGATAGAGACTTGCAAACACTACCCTGCAAGCTCCTCCTGTGTTTCCTGTATCATTATCAACTTGTATTTGACCACCATCTCTGTTTCTACTGCCCCTAGATATTAGGAGTTTCATCATCTTAGTTATCTAGGCTTCCCAGGGCCAGGGAGGGATCCGGGAAGTGGGCAGGAGAAGAAGAGGGTGGAAAGGGTGGATATCTCAACTGATTAGGCTTAAGATCTATTGAAGAAGAAGCTGAAGATTTCACAGCAGTTTGCCTACTCTGGTTTAGCCCTGGCCAGGCTGTACCAGAGAGAAGCTATCATCTTGATTCCTTCATTTGCCTGCAGTTAGTGATTCATTAGTATCAATTTAAGTAGGGTCTCCTATTACCTCAATCCCTTACCATTATCCTTCTTAAAGTACCTTCCTGAATTGGTTTCCAAAGCTTATTTGGGAAGGGAATCACGCAGTCAGATTACCAACGTTACCTCAGCTGAAGAGTCCAATAATTAATATCAATTAACCCCAGGTGGGTCCTGAAGGGATCAACCACTTTGACCTAAAGAATCCTGCCTGGGCAACTGTTATAAAAGTACCATCTTATCTCTCTGTACTCCAACTTCATATACATCAAAAGTTAGTAGTGACCTCCTTTTAATATAACACTTTGGGGGGGGCAGCTGCGTAGCTCAGTGGAGTGAGAGTCAGGCCTAGAGACAGGAGGTCCTAGGTTCAAACCCAGCCTCAGCCACTTCCAGCTGTGTGACCCTGGGCAAGTCACTTGACCCCCATTGCCCACCCTTACCAATCTTCCACCTATGAGACAATACACCTAAGTACAAGGGTTTTTAAAAATATATATATAACACTTTGGATCAGCTTCACATGTTGCAGATAATGACATTACACCCTATCTTATCAGCAGATTTTATCGTGCTCCTGAAATTATTATAGGAAAAAGCTATGACTATGGTATAGATATGTGGTCTGTAGGCTGCACACTATATGAACTTTATACTGGAAAAATATTATTTCCTGGTAAAATCAATAATCATATGTTGAAACTTGCTATGGACCTCAAAAGGAAAATGCCAAATAAGATGTGTGTTCAAAGATCAGCACTTTGATCAGAATCTCAACTTTATGTACATGGAAGTAGATAAAGTAACAGAAAAGGAGAATGTTACTGTCATGAGCACCATTAATCCTACCAAGGACCTCTTGGCTGATTTGATTGGGTGCCAGAGACTTCCTCAAGACCAACACAAAAAAGTACACCAGCTAAAGGACTTGTTGGACCAGATCTTAATGTTGGACCCAGCTAAACGAATTACCATCAACCAGGCTCTACAGCATGCCTTCATCCAGGAAAAAAATTTAAATGAGATGAAGAATCTTAAAGGGTTTGAGTAATTAAAATACAAAGACTGAAGAAATTTCACAGAAATTTATTGATGTATATGAACTTATAAATATTTCCCCTGCAAACTGAGGAAGCATGATATATGTGAATTAATACCAAGGCTGACATTTCTTTTACAAATGTTAGAATAAATGTATTTATGTCTTGTGAAAATTTTCACTGTAGAACTGTTTTAATTGCTGAGACTGCACACAAGTACAGTGCTAATGTAAATGGTTGCAGTTCGCATCAAAAGGAAAAAAAGTATCTGTTATAAAATGAATAGTAATACTGGGTGGATGATTGGTTTCTTAGCAGACTTGGATTCATTTTTGTCTTAAAAGGAAAAAAAAAGGTCAGCATAAATGCTGTTTATATTCACGTTTTCCTAGGTGTGTGTGTACAGGCCACAGCAGCATGCCTTTGGTGTAGTCAGTGCCAATAATGGTCTGTTCCTTCTTGAGCCTGCCTGCAGAGATGGTTTCCTCTTTTAAAGAAGGCTGTGTACAACTTTAGTAAGCTAAACCATCAACATCACTGGTGTTTTAAGATGTTATTTTACTGGAACAACTGGCAAATAAGGACTGTGAAAGGGAATTCTTGGTTCTCTTTGAGTTCACACTTATGAAAACGGAATCCTTTATTATCTTTGCCCAAGTTGAAGTTAAAACTTTGATAATAGGGGGCAGCTGGGTAGCTCAGTGGAGTGAGAGTCAGGCCTAGAGACAGGAGGTCCTAGGTTCAAACCTGGCCTCAGCCACTTCCCAGCTGTGTGACCCTGGGCAAGTCACTTGACCCCCATTGTCCACCCTTACCACTCTTCCACCTATGAAAAAATACACTGAAATACAAGGGTTTAAAAAAAACAAACTTTGATAATAACTTAGTACCTCACTAGACTGTGAGGACAAGATTAGCTCTCTTTTGTCTACCTTTTGATTAAATCAATGGAAGCTTTTACTAGGTCGAGGAGGTCACAAAACCACTTAGTGAGTTCACACCTTACTTGATGCTAGGTGAGAACAAACCAGAAACTTAAAAATTCACACACCGAGAAAGGTGTGCTTCCAATGGTGAGAACTCAGACAATTTGGAAACTGTAATTGGCTCTGTGAAAAGGGGCAGGGACAGGAAACCACCATAAGAGCCATGAAAATCCCTGAGGAATCAGTCTGGTGAAGTTGACTCTAGTGAAGAGTTTCTCCTGGAGAGAGTCTTGCAGGGAACTTCACTGGAGACTGCAGCTTACACTGTGGCTTGAATCCTTGGATTCTGACTCCAGGGCTACTTTGATGGGCTAGTGAAAAGGGCTGACTACTTTCCTAGTTTCCTTAGAGACTAGCCTCCATCTTCGAAAAGGCTGATAGTTATTGACTACCAGCCCTCCTGGCTGGGGAGTAGTATAGGTATCTTCTCTAACCTCTTTCACATTTCTCTACTTTGTCTCTGACTCTATTTTGTAAATAAACTTCTGACTTGAGATATAATAAATCCGGTGACCATGTTATTTCACATAATTTAAGTCTAACCACTAAATTTAACTCTTACAGGTTGACAACTTAGTGGCAGAATTCCCTGCATGTCTAATAACTGATCTTGTTTTATTTTTTGGCATTGCAACTGTGGCATAGTTACAACTTCTCTTCCCTTCATCACATTTAACATTTGGAGAGTGCCTGTTTGATGAGTAAAGTACCTTCAATGTTCTCTTTATTATTACTTTTATTTTTTTAATCAACTTGCTATAGACTTTGTATATATTTTGTTAAATACAGTTCCCAATGACATAGAACCAATATTTACAGTTTTCATTTACTAATTATAAATGTTGGGGTCTGATTCTGAAAGTCCTCATTTAAAAGTTAGATAGACAACATAATAAAATTTTTAACTATTTGTATGTCATTTTGAAAGTGTACTGCTTTATGGTAAAATTGTTTCACTTGTTCATTGTTTTCATTATTTGTGATCATGTCTTTCAATACAGGCATAAACTAAAATGGACCACACAGATTTCTGTATGTTTTCGGTATGCATCATTAGATAATAAAGTCTTTTGTGAACAAGGAAATTTAAAAAAAGGTTGTCATTGAGCATCTAATACCCCTTCCTTTTGTGCCCAAACTACCTCACTACCAAGGTTTCCCTTGCTATCCTGTTGTAAGGAACACATTCACAATATTCCAGATGTTCCCATATTGTTTCTATTCACTATGATGAATTTTGATTTGTCATTCTATATAGTGCAAAAGAGAATTTTTTTCCTCTTGTCCATCCTGAGTTAACACTAATTTAAGTACTTCTACTTATTACTTCGCTAGACTGAAGATAGGATTAACTCCCCCTTGTCTACTTTTGAAATGAATCAATAAAATATTAAATACTCTACTTAGTATTAGAAAGGTACTTGGAGAATGCAGACCCTTAGAAATTCAACAAATGAGGAAACTGAACTTTTTGGTTCAATCATCTGGAATCTACGAATCTTTTGAATGAAAACTTAACCTTCAGAAGGTGAGATCCTACAAACTCTGCTCCCTGAGCAGTGTTAGACATAGAAACTAGGATTGAACCCTTTGAAGAGGGAAAGGGACAAGAAGTCCCCATAAAAAACAATCCTTCAGTAAAAGGCTGACCCCTTTTCTAGCTTCTGGAGAGACTAGTTTTCATCTTGGAGGAGGCCACATGGTTACTATCAACCTTCCTGGTTGAGAGCTAATTAATCTCTACCTGGATTAAGCAGACAGAGTAAAACATTTAGGTTGATAGGATAGATAACTTCTCTATCCCCCTCATATTTCTCTTCTTTATTGTTTTCTCTCAATTTGTAAAAATTTGTCAATAAATTTCTGACTCAAGATATAATAAATGCTGGCAACCACATAATTTCATATCATCATCCAACATTAATTTTTCCCTTCATAATTCTGGCAGACCACAAGTTTGTGATAAGTACCTACAAATTTCCCTGACTTTTCTTAAAATTTTCTTTACTATCTGAAGTCAGCTTTTTTTCCTGTTTCTACAATTTTAAACTAAAAAGGTAAGTTCAAATTTTTGTTTTTCAAAATCACTTAAGAGTCCTTTGTTAATCCTTTTAGCCTGAGGCTAGTTGATTAAGAACCTACTTATATTCTGCTCTCAAGTCCTTTAAATATTTTTGGAAAGTTCACACTCAACCTAACCCTAAAAAAGGAAAAAGTACAATGAATCTAATAAGTAAATTAATATCAGTTAACTTGGATTTTACCAACATAACCTGAGTTAGAAACCTGTTGTCTTCTCTCGGTTTATAATGGCTCATATGTTCAGAGGACATTTCACAGTATCTCTATATATCTGGTGAAATAGGTGTGATACTCTATATATTCTACTGTAACAACAGACAAGACTGTCCTTTGTTTGCAATCTGAGGCCTACACCCCATTCAAAATCAAACACCAAGCCTAGACACAGGAATACAAAATTGGGCTAAAACCTATTCCCCCTGAAATTAGTACCCATTTTTAGTAAAAATGAAAATGTAGATTCCCTTAGATAACATTCACCCCCCAGGATTCAAACAAAACAGTCTCTCTTTTGAAGACTAACCAATTGCAATAATCAAAAAACTAAAGGGTATCTTTCACACATATGAACCCAGATGGGTGGATGTTGAAAACCTATTATCAGCCTTCTTGACTGAAAGAAAGGAAAATAAGATTCTCTCTTTCATTAATCAGGCCCAAGGAAGGAAAACAATTCATTGGCCACATAATGACCCAAAATGGAACCCCAATAATGAACAGGATTGCACAAGATTATACCAGGCTAGAGGTATTATTAAAAGCAATGAGGGCTTGATCAGACAAACCAGGCACATGGACAAAATTTGAAAAGTTATGACAAAAACAAATTTGACAAAAGTTCCTCCCAATTTAGGGACAGAGTCATTGAGCTGGGAGATAGATATATATAGAACTGGACCTTTCCATAGAATGAGATGTCAGACAGATTGGACAGCAGTTTGTATAGAACTGCAATAAAGTTATAAAAGATTATTTTAGAACCAAATTGCCCAAATTGGTCCAGTATGTACCTTGAAGAATTAAGGAGAGGAGCCATAGACATATTTGATGACCACCAGACAAAACATGAAGAAGGCAGGGAATAAATGCAGGAATTAAGGAGAAAAAATAAAATTTTAAAAGAAAAATTGGCAAGAAAAATCATGAAGTGGACCTAGCACCTTTGCAAGAATCCACAAATTAACCACCAAAATGATTTTTATGTGGAAGAAAAGACCACTTAATGTTTAATTTCAGGAATTGGAATCAGGTATTCAATAACATGTATTTTAGGAATAATGGTAATTTCAATGGTAATTTAAAAAATAATAGATATAACAAATATCAAATTATAATAGAAATAACTACAGAAATTATACTCCAAATAGGGAAAATGATGATACACAACAAAATACCAACAACGATATACCCAAAGTGTAGCTTGTCCATATTATGCACAGGATAAATATCTCCCTCAGCATGAAGGAGAATCCCAGAAAAATGCTCAAGCATGTTTAGGAAGGTGCAATTTTGGAAAGGGGGTTAGGGGGCGGTAGTGGCAAGGGCCTTGGGACCATAAAGCAAAACCTTTTATTTTCCAGAACCTGATGCTTCAATATCAATTATCCCTATCCATACCCCCCCCAATATTAATAAACCACATATAACACCAAAAGTAGCAAACTCATACTATGACTCCCTTTTAGACAATGGAGCATCTAAATCAGTTCTGGTGATGAAACCAGATGAAAAAATTAAATCCCATTGGATCTATAAATGTAGTAGGTATATTAGGAACACATCAAAAGTTCGCAACCCTTTCTCTTCAAATGGTATCTGTGGAACCTCTATCTATAGAACCTCCTTTTCTATTAATGCCTGGGTCCCCCACTAGTCTACTGGGAAGAGACCTAATATGTAAACTAAAAGCAACAATAATATTCACTGCAGATGGCTCTATGTCACTAGAATTATCTGAGGAATCTTTAAATTTGCTCCATGTACTCTCTCAGAGAGCCAGGAGGTGAAAGAGACTCCCATCTTTGAAACACCAGCTGATATACTTGGGTCTCTTTGGGCCACATCTTCTCCTGATGTAAGCTTACTTAAATCAGCTGATCCCATTCAGATTAAGAAAAAATGGGCCATCTCCTTCCATTCCTCAGTACCCCCTATCATAAGAGACAACTGAGGGAATTACCCCAGTAATAAATTCATTAATTTGAGCAAGGAATAATAATTCCATGCAAATCACAATATAATACACCTATTTTACCTGTTAAAAAGCCAATTTAGGCCAGATGGAAAAATCATATATACAGATTCATGCAAGATTTAAGAAACTAGAAGAGCTAAGAAGTCAAAGATCCCAATATAGGGCTGTTTGTTTTGAATTAAGGGAGGTGCTATTTGGAAATGTGTAGCAGACTTACTATGAGCACATGGGGGCTATGAGACTACATTTTCCATGATTCCAATGGGTTTCTGGTTTCCTGTTTTTGGGCGTTGTGACATCAAACGTCCCCACGCATAAGGCAGCTTAAATTCAGAGGAGGGCCTAGAGAAAGGCCTCTTGGTTTCCTGAGTGGGATGGCTGGCGTACAAGAGAGACAGGATGGGCACTAGTGGTAAATTTAAAGGATAGTCAAGTGTGGTCATATATATTTTACCAACAAGGCCATGGCTATTAAAACATTAATTTCTCTTATATTATATGTCTATCATTTTTAATCGTAACAGGGTTCAAGAGTAATACTACAAAAGAACTAAAACTTAAGACATCATACCCTACATATTGGGAGTAGAGCCTGACTAGCATAAAGCTAATGTCACAAATAAAAGAATGAAGTGTGGTATTCTCATGTTAAATCATTCATCCTACTCACCACTGCAAGAATGGAATGTGTAAAATCAAAAAGTCTGCTTAGATTTGAAGAAAAAAAACCTCAAAACATGTTGCTAAATTTGGGAGAAAGGAGCAGAAACTGGAACAAAGGGAGAAGAGCCCAACAGGGCTCCAGAAGAGGGAGATGTGGGCCCTGGCCATGGCCCTGACCATGGCCCTGACCATGAGCTAGCAGAGCCCACTGAGTGTCCAGCCTTGCCCGAACCAGCCCTGGCCCCATTCCCAGCCCCTGGTCCCAGATTGATCCCCTCCCCAGGTGGCCACAGCCATGGCTGCCCCTGAGCCAGCACAGCAGGGCTGGGAGCTGGAGGATGAGAGCAAAGACAAGAGTGAGATCCTGAAAGAAATTTCTTGTGGCCTCTGGCAGATGGGCTGGGAACAGGAGTTCGTCCTGTGTGCCTTGCCTTGGATGCAGCCTGCTGACTATTTCCCATTTCAACATCATACAAGTCTCCTCAAGTGTTGTCTAAGGTTATCCTCTATCTTCAGGACCAATATGAACAACACCATCATGGTTCAGTAGTGTATAGAACTCTAATATCTCTGTTGGTCAGCAACAGACCTTGTTCTGAACAAAATGAGAAACCATTAAATGCAATTCATCAGAAAGGGCTACTGGGAGAGGGAAGAGAAGAAAGAATGAAGGAAATATGGATCATATAACTTCAGAAACCTTATGTGGAAATTTGTTATTAAATTTTTTTTCAAAGAGAAAGGTCTCCACACCTAGCAGTTTGGCTAAAATAACAGCAGGGGAGAGTAATAAAAGTTGGAGGGATATTGCAAACTTGGGACATTAATGCATTGTTGGTGGAGTTGTGAACTGATCCAACCATTCTGGATAGCAATTTGGAACTATGCTCAAAAATCTGTAAAAGACTGCCTATCCTTTGATCCAGCCATAGCATTGCTGTGTTTGTACCCCAAAGAGATCATAGGGAAAAAGATTTGTACAAAAATATTTATAGCCAAGCTCTTTCTAGTGGCAAAAAACTTGAAAATGAGGGTATGCCCTTCAATTGGGTAATGGCTGAAAAAATTGTGGTATCTCTTGGTGATGGAATACTATTGTGCTCAAAAGAATAATAAATTGGAGGAATTCCATGTGAACTGGAATGACCAGCAGGAATTGATGCAGAATGAAAGAAACAGAGCCAGAAGAACATTGTACACAGATGGATACACTGTGGTAAAATCACATGTAACATACTTCTGTACTAGCAGCAATGCAATGATTAAGGACAATTCTGAGGGACCTAAGGGGGGAAAAATGCTATCCACATTCAGAGGAAGAACTACAGAAGTGGAAACACTGAAGAAAAACAACTGCTTGAACACATGGGTTGATGCAGACATGATTGGGGATGTAGACTTGAAATGACCACACCAATACAACTATCAATCATATGGAAATAGGTCTTGATCTATGACACATATTAAAACCAGTGGAAATGTGTATTGGTTATGGGGTGGGATTGGGCGGTGAGGGGGAAAGTAAGAACATGAATAATGTAAACATGAAAATTTTTTCTAAAAAATAAAATTCAAATAAATAAATAATGAAAATAATGAAATAGAAAGGTCTAATTCACCCCGATCTTATGTTTGGAGCAGGTTTCAAAAAGTTTAGCCAGTCTTGTCATTCCTCTGAAAACTCCCCAGTGATGTACCTGGAACCCGTTGCTCTGACTAGATGTCACCTCTCTGAGCCTCCTCAGCCTTCTCTATAGACTTTCACTTTGGGGGCAAAATTTTAACAACTTGTTCTGCCTTTCCATGAGACACCCTCCCCCTTTGAAGTCTATTTAACACCTCTCCCCTCTGCCTTTCCCAGGCACTCCAGAAATTCACTGTTGTATGGCATTCTCAAATGCAATTCCATTGTCTTGATTAAGGATCTTTATTTTTGCTACTTTGAAAATCCCCTTTATTTCAGGTTGACATAGTCAAAAAGAGAACACAAAGCAGAAGTAAATTTCCATCCTCAGTGTCATTCAAGTCCTCCTTCTTTACTCATCAATTACCCTGAGTACTTACTTAGCTTCTTTGATACAGAACCAGGTATCTGGGAGTCTTCTTGATTTCTCAGTTTTTCTACAAGATATTCTAGAATGGTCTTTAAGAACCCACTGTACCA
Organism: Gracilinanus agilis; assembly: GCF_016433145.1. NCBI lineage: Eukaryota > Metazoa > Chordata > Mammalia > Didelphimorphia > Didelphidae > Gracilinanus > Gracilinanus agilis. The sequence continues at coordinate 209,417,389 of NC_058135.1, forward strand.
TTTACCATATGTACCATAGCCCATACCCCAAAGGAAACTAAGAAGAAGAGCTGGGGAATAACTATGAGAAAGGACATGCCTGCTCCCTTCTACCATTCCTCCCCCAACCTTCTACCCTTAGGAGTCAAGATGTCCCACAGAAACAGAAGCCAGAGCTAGACCTCCAGGGTAGGCACAAGCCAGATTGGTGACCCCAACAAAGGCTACTTCCTCTGCCAATTCCAGCACTTCCTATAGCATCTATAGTTGTAACTCTTGCTGCTATGTAACTAGCCAATCCATTCTTTCAACTCCAGTGGCTACTCTTACTGCTTTATCTAAGCGTGGGCTCAGCTTGGTCACACTGTTACTGATAGCTTCAGAAGTGGCCCTCCTGCTAAATCTGGAGGGCTTGATATCACCCACCAGGAGTTCCAGAGAACCCAGACAGGGGACGAGCATCATCCATTTGGCCTCTGCTGCTAGGAGACTGAATATAGTATCATAAGTGAGCAGAGGGATTTCAAGGAAGTTGCTAATAATTCAGGCAAGGTATAGAAATACACTTAGGGATTTTCCTTGCATTTTCTTGTATTTCCTTCCTTTCCTTGTAGTAATATAAGTTTTGACTGAGACCCTCCAAATGAAGGCCTAGATAATCAACTCTGAAGATAGAGTTAATGTGATGGAAAAATATCATTTGAAGTAAAATGATTTAAAAAAAAGGGCAGAAGACCTTCCCATTCTGGAGATATAGGGAAATAGTACAAAAATTTTGAAAACAAACATGCATTTAGCATTTATTTGTTTGTAATAATTTAATAATAATTGTAATTTGGTTGTAACAAAGAGAGTATCTTAAGCAAGAGTTCATACCAAATAAAGTCATCTTTAACAGGATATCATCTGTATTTTAATAACATGTAAAACCATACTGTATAGTTTTAATAGAAGTTGAAAAAACAGAAAATGATTACGAATAGAGCTTTATAACATACTACCTTTCCAGGACCCACGTCCTCCCTTCTCATAAGAGGTCCCAGAAGACATTACCAAGTTCCTCATCTGGTAAGATCCATGGCTGATAAATCAACTTGCATTCAACAAAGTGCACCTTATAACTGTGGTGACTGCTGACTAAGCCAAATCATCATAGAGGAACTAGAGCTTGTTATTTCATCAGGACATCAGGACTTCAAGAAGCAAACTCCAAGCTCAAGTATTTTGTAGCTGGAGTATCAATAAAACATTCCAGCTGGTCCTCTTTGTCCCTTTTAGAGTTAATGTCCCTCTTTGCCTAATAATATTCAAGACACCACGTTCCAGGAACTTGGTAGGTGTAACCCTAAGGTCTTAGACACGAAGATCATCTTTAAAAATCCCAGAATGGACCAAGTAGTTGCTGGGAGGAGAGGGAAATGATCTTATATCTGAGACTAGTTTCAGTCCTGGGCGTTATTTTTGTTGTGGGTAACTTGCATTTGCATTCTATTCTACCCCAAGATAAATACATCTAAGGAGATTCAAATCCATGTCTAAAAAATGAATGTTCTCAATCACTCTAGCAAATGATCCAAGTTAGATTTACAACTCTTATCAACTGTACAACCAAGCCAGAAATTTAAGGAAGGTTATTTGAGGAAGGGGTTTCAAAAACAACTGGACAAAAGAAGTCTAGACTTTGAGAGTGTTTGTTTATCTTTCTTTTTTGAACCCAACGGGAAAGAGGGGAGTTAGAATATGTTGAAAAGGACATGTTAGCCATAGTCTAATCATCTCTATTAGGAAATATGAGAAATACATCTTCTGCAGCCATTATGCTTAGAACATATCTGTGTGAAAATTCAAGATGATCTCAATCTTATAATTACAAGTAGTTGCCATGCACTGAGAATTGCCCCTATCTGATCTCTGGCCTATCATGTGTAATAGGGAAATAGATTGGCAGGCTGCTGTGCCATACTTCACATTCTTTAAGACTGCCACATCAAGGAGTAAAGGTTAATATTTGTGTTAGTTTGTGAAATTGACTACGGATTGATTAAATTGAATACTGATTGATTAAAATCAAGTAGGCTCTGTCTACTATGAGTTGGGAGAAGAAACCATCCACCAGGTCTTTGCCCCTTTGGTCCTATCAAGAGGAAAGACATGTACTAGGACTCAGTCACCAGGAAACACAAGGGTTTTGCCTTTGTGGAATATGAGGTGCCAGAAGCAACCCAGCTGGCCTAGGAGATGAACTCTGTGATGCTAGAGCAGCTGGTTATTACTGGATTCCTCAATAATGATATTGGTTGGAATGCCTGGTTCATAAGCGTGTGGACCAATTCATTGGTCCCAGCACGAGCCTCCATCTTCCCCCACCAAGACACATTTGGCCTACAGAGCCAGGCTGTGGAAGCACACCCTTCTCCAACAGTCCCTTCAGAAGCATGTGTGGAACTCCTGGTGGACCTCCAGTGGCATTGAAGGTGCCCTGCAGAGCCTTGAATTGTGGAGCTGCTTTTTGACCAAAAAAGACCTCATCTAGGCTGGCCTGCAGCCACCATGGGACTAATCTTGTAAAGCTGGACCTCTCAGGCAATAAGAGACAAATTAGACGCCTTTATGGAATTAGTAGAAGCAGCCTCAGACTCACTGATATCTCTGTATGTTACAAAATGTAACCTTCAGAACACTCACTTTGAGAAAATCTTGCCAAACTTGTGCAAACGCAGGAGACCGTCCCATCTTGCCCTCATTGGAAACCATCTCTCCAGTGAAAGCCTGAGAGCCTGAAGGAGCCATTTCAGCAGAAATTGCTGGACCTGAAGGTAATGTCACTTCCAGTCTTTGTGGAAAACCCTTTCCTATAATTTCCTTTACCTGCCACGATGAGGACCTTTCCACTGTGTTGGATCAACTGAACTAGTTGTTACTCATAACAGAAGAGTCTTTCATTGAGTGTCCTCGTGCCCATCCCTTTGACCTGGGTGACAATTTTGATATACAGTAGTGGATTTATTACCAGAGATGGGAAGAACTTCCAGTCATATCTAGATAGTGATTACTTTAATTTCTGCTTTTATGTAAAAGCGTTAAATAACTAACGTTCACATCAAATATCTGCAAGTGTATAAATTAAGGAATAATTCTCACCTAAAACCTATATTATTTTACATAGGAGAACCACATAGATGAACAGAAACCAAAAAATGTTTGATTAGTATTTTTAATTTCAAATTAGACTCAATGTATGTCATCATTGTACTGATTTTTGTACAACTCTGCATAACTTTCTATAGTTTCATTGATGCTTCTCTCAGTTTCTGTCTCTGTGTGCTCTCAAATAGATATATAATAGATATGCACACATACACACATGTATATGTCTATGTACCTAGATGTATATATATATATATATATACACATATGTGTAAATCTACCTCAACCACTTTAATACCACTTAATTTTTATCACTAGTTAGAAATTTTCATATTTTTTGCTATTATAAATAAACCAGCTATTGATATTTATGCATAAAAAACCAAATAAATAAATAAATTTGGGAGAAAGGCAGTTGGGAGACTCCTAATCTCAAGGACTTCCTGTCCCTCTCAAGAAATAAGGAAAACTTTCTCTTTATAACTTTGAAAGTAAGGGAGTCACTCTTAACCTTACTCCTCTCCAGTAAGAGCTCATGCTCTATACATCTTGCTATTTTCTGATTGGGTTAGACTTCCCACCTATATCGTAAGTCCCGGGCCACAGACAAAGGGAGGCACACAGAGGAAGAAGGAGGTCTCCTGTCAGGAACCTATGTAATGCTTTTTTCTACACCCATGCATTTGCCCTATCTAGACATAAGCCCTCTCTCATGAGAAAGAACAAAGGCTGTTTCTTCTGCTCTCACTTTCTAACTACAGGTTTGTAATTATAATTTGAAGGGGTGGCCATTTTTATCCCATTCACTAACAATAAGACTTATTGACCACTAAAAAAATGTTTTCAAAAAGCAAGCAAAAGAGAAAGAACCCACAATCACAGTTACTATGGGGGTGGGGGGGGGGGTAAGAGAAGTCTGAGTTTCAAATTCAAAATACAATGAAGCTAAAACAGCAATTCATAAAATGTCAAAGAAAACAATGGTCTTAATCCCAAAATGGTTTTAGAAGAGGTTTAAAAAGGCTTTGAGTCTGGACTTCCTGATTAAGATGGCAGTTGAGTAAAAAGCAGCTGCTTAACCACTCCTAATTAAAACATATAGGACTCTTCAAGAAGACATAAAAACAAATCCTGAGGAATGAAGGGACTCCACAATAGGGCGCAGCATTGAAGGTACATGGAATTGGGGCATTTCCAACGCAAGTTGAACAACCCCTCCTCCCCCACCCCACACCACCTACAGTGCCAAAGCCAGAGCACAAGAGCTAGACCAAGCTTGGGGCACCCATTAAGTCCTTGGCAGATACCTGGGGTCACCAGGGCCTGTTCCTGAGAGCAGCAATACTTAAGACCCCAAGAGACTAAAGAACGTGCACAGACTTTGAACACAGGCACAAGCACAGGCTCTTGAGTCCACAGATCCTGAGCACAGGAGTGGACATTGAGTGGAGGGCCCAGTGCAGAGGGGTGCACGACTGTGGAAACAGCTCCCTGAAACTATTAAAGGAGCCTCAGACAGAGGAACAAACAAGGGAGCCACCAGGAGGCTTGACCCTGAGAACAACGAGATCTGAGACTTCAAGAGCCTAGAGAGCGCAAAGATACTCTGGGTGTGAGGAAAAACCTGAGAGGGCACAGGGCTACCAATGGCAAGCCATTCTCAAGAACCCCAAAAGAGAAAGACCATCAAGAAGAAATCTGTAACACTGGACAACTTTTACACAGAGAAAGTCCAGACAGCAGAGCAAACAGCAGAGGAGAACAAACAAGTAATCAAATCCAAACCTTCCCAAAATAATGAAAACTGGTCACAAGCTATTGAAGAGTTCAAATCTGAGATGATGAGAAATGTGGAAGAGATCTGGCAAGAAAATAACAGTTTAAAAGGCAGAATTTCACAACTAGAAAGTGAGGCAAGTCAACTGAAGACCAGAAATGACCAGATTGAAAAGGAAAACCAAAAGATTATAGCCGAAAACCAAAACATTAAAGCCGAAAACCAGTCCTTAAAGGCTAGAATTGAGCAATTAGAAGCTAATGATTTCTCAAGACAGCAAGAACAAATAAAACAAAGTCAAAAGACTGATACAATAGAATGAAACATGAAATATCTCAATGAGAAAGTGACAGACCAAGAAAACTGGTCTAGAAGAGACAATTTGAGAATCATTGGTCTCCCTGAAAAAGCAGAAATTAATAGAAACTTGGACTCCATACTAAAAGAAATTATTCAGCAAAATTGCCCTGAAGTTCTACAACAAGAGGGCAATATAGACATTGAAAGGATCCATAGATCACCCTCTCCAATAGACCCAAAAAAGACAACGCCCAGGAATATAATAGCGAAATTGAAGAGTTTCCAAGTAAAAGAAAAAATCTTACAAGTAGCCAGAAAGAGACAATTCAAATATCAAGTAGCACCAATCAGGATCACACAGGATCTGGCAGCCTCCACTCTAAAAGCCCGCAAGGCTGGGAATATGATATTCAGAAAGGCAAGAGAGCTGGGCCTTCAACCACGGATCAACTACCCATCAAAACTGACTATATGCTTCCAGGGGAAAGTATGGGTATTCAACAAAATTGAAGATTTCCAAGTATTTGCACAGAAAAGACCAGGACTAAATGGAAAGTTCAATATCCAACCACAAAAATCAAGAGAAACATGAAAAGGCAAATAAGAAACAGAAGGGAAAGAAAGAAAACTCATAATTTTTAAATTTCCTCTTTAAGGGCTTCAATAAGATCTAATTATCTGTATTCCTATGTGGAGAGATGCTATGTATAATTCTCTGTAGTGAACTCTATTCACTATTATAGTATTCACTATTATAGTAATCAGAAGAATAATTCATAGGGAGAGGGTGGAATACTAAATAGTCTAAGATGATATGGGGGATGGGAAAGAGGGGGGTCAATAGTAGGGGACACCAAGAGAAACATGAATGAATAAGAAAAATAGGATGTTCTATTACACACAAAGAGGGCATGGGAAGGGAAAGGGAAGAATACTATTATAAGAAGGAGAGGACAAAAGCATTAAGGAGGTAATATTTAAACCTTACTATCAGTGTAATTAACCCGGAGAGGAAAGAGTAGCTATATTATCCATTGGGATATGAAAGTCTATGTAACCCTACTGAGAAAGTCAGAAGGGATGAACCAAGGGGAGCAGGGGGGTGGGGTGGTTAAAATAAAGAGGGGAGAAGAAGGGGGAGGGAATTCATTAGGCCTTTAAAAATAAAAAGAGTGGAATAATAAGGGAGGGGGTAGAAAGGGAAGTTAATCAAGGGAGGAGATAAGGGATACTAGCTTAAAGCAAACCACTGGTTTAAAAGGAAATAGTGTAAGAAGAAGGGGTAGGACTAGGGAAGGATACAAAAATGTCGGCAAATGCACAACTGATAATTATAACTCTGAATGTGAATGGGATGAACTCTCTCATAAAACGGAAGCAAATAGCAGAGTGGATTAGAAACCAAAATCCTACCATATGTTGTCTACAAGAAACACATATGAGGTGGGTGGACATACACAAGTTTAAGGTTAAGGGTATGAGCAAAATCTTTTGGGCATCAAATGAGAAAAAGAAGGCAGGAGTGGCAATTATGATTTCTGACAAAGCCAAAGTAAAAATAGGTATGATTAAAAAAGACAGGGAAGGTCATTACATCCTGATTAAAGGCAGTATAGACAATGAGGAAATAACACTGCTAAATATGTACTCACAAAGTGGCATAATATCCAAATTCATAAAGGAGAAACTGGTAGAGCTCAAGAAGGAAATAGTAAAACCATACTAGTGGGAGACCTAAATATTCCTCTTTCAGATCTAGATAAATCAAACCAAAAAATAAGTAACAGGTAAGAGAGGTGAATGAAATCCTAGAAAAATTAGATTTAATTGATATGTGGAGAAAAATGAATAGGGACAAAAAGGAATAAACCTTCTTTTCAGCTGCACATGGTACATTCACAAAGATTGACCATGTAATAGGGCATAGAAACATTGCAAACAAATGTAAAAGCAGAAATAATAAATGTAACCTTCTCAGATCATAATGCAATAAAAATAATAATTAGTAAGAGCACCTGGACAAGCAAATCAAAAACTAATTGGAAATTACATAATGATTCTCCAAAACCAGCTAGTCAAAAAAGAAATCATAGAAACAATCAATAATTTCATTGAAGAGAATGACAATGATGAGACATCCTACCAAACTCTGTGGGATGCAGCCAAGGCAGTACTCAGGGGGAAATTTATATCCTTGAGTGCATATATTAACTAATTAGGGAGGGCAGAGATTAATGAATTGGGCATGCAACTCAAAAAACTAGAAAGCGAACAAATTAAAAATCCTCAGATGAAAACTAAATTAGAAATACTAAAAATCAAGGGAGAAACTAATAAAATTGAAAGTAAAAGAACTATTGAATTAATAAGTAAGACTAGAAGCTGGTGTTTTGAAAAAACAAATAAAATAGAAAAAGTACTAGTCAATCTAATAAAAAAAAGAAAGAAGAAAACCAAATTGGCAGTATCAAAGATGAAAAGGGAGACCTTACCTCTAATGAAGGGGAAATTAAGGCAATCATTAAAAACTATTTTGCCCAATTATATGGCAATAAATATAACAATTTATGAGATATGGATGAATATTTACAAAAATATAAATTGCCTAGATTGACAGCAGAAGGAATAGAATAACTAAATAATCCCATATCAGAAAAAGAAATTGAACAAACCATCAAAGAACTCCCTAAGAAAAAATAGCCAGGGCCTGATGGATTCACAAGTGAATTCTATCAGACTTTCAAAGAACAACTAATCCCAATACTATACAAATTATTTGATATGATAAGCAAAGAAGAAGTCCTACCAAATTCCTTTTATGACACAAATATAGTACTGATTCCAAAGTCAGGTAGATCAAAAACAGAAAAAAAAAACTACAGACGAATCTCCCTAATGAACATAGATGCAAAAATCTTAAATAGAATACTAGCAAAGAGACTCCAGCAAGTAATTAAGAAGATCATCCACCATGATCAGGTGGGATTTATACCAGGAATGCAAGGTTGGTTCAACATTAGGAAAACCATCCACATAATTGACCATATCAACAGTCTAACAAACAAAAATCACATGATTATCTCAATAGATGCAGAAAAAGCCTTTGACAAAATACAGCATCCATTCCTATTGAAAACACTGAAAAGTATAGAAATAGAAGGACCTTTCCTAAAAATAATAAACAGTATATACCTAAAACCATCAACAAACATCATATGCAATGGGGATAAATTAAAAGCCTTCCCAATAAGATCAGGAGTGAAGAAAGGATGCCCATTATCACCTCTATTATTCAACATAGTACTAGAAACACTAGCAGTAGCAATTAGAGAAAAAGAAAAACTTTAGCAAAGTTGCAAGATACAAAATAAATGCACATAAATCATCAGCATTTCTATATATTTCTAACACAGCACAGCAGCAAGAGGTAGAAAGAGAAACATTTAAAATCACCCTAGACAATATAAAATACTTAGGAATCTACCAAAACAAACACAGCAATTATACAAAAACTACAAAATACTTTCCAAACAAATAAAACTGGATTTAAATAATTAGAAAGCCATTGATTGCTCATGGGTAGAACTAACATAAAAAATGAACATCCTACCAAATTAATTTACCTATTTAGTGCCATACCTATCAAATTACCAAAAAAATTCTTTACTGAATTAGGAAAAACTATAACAAATTTCATTTGGAATAACAAAAGGTCAAGAATATCAAGGGAAATAATGAAAAAAAAAATGAAGGAATGGGGCCTAGCAGTACCAGATATTAAACTATACTATAAAGCAGCAGTCATCAAAACAATATGGTACTGGCTAAGAGACAAAAGGGAGGATCAGTGGAATAGACTTGGGGTTAATGACATCAGCAAGACAGTGTATGATAAACCCAAAGAGCCCAACTATTGGGACAAAATCCACTATTTGACCAAAACTGCTGGGAAATTTGGAAAACAATATGGGAGAGATTAGGTGTAGATCAACATCTCACACCCTACACCAAGATAAATTCAGAATGGGTGAATGACTTGAATATAAAGAGGGAAACTATGAATAAGTTAAGTGAACACAGAAAAGTATAATTGTCAGATCTCTGGGAAAGGAAAGACTTTAAAACCAAGCAAGAGTTAGAGAAAATTACAAAATGTAAATTTAATGGTTTTGATTATATTAAGCTAAAAAGCTTTTGTACAAACAAAAATAAAGTAGTCAAAATCAGAAGGGAAACAACAAATTGGGAAAAAATCTTTATAACAAAAAACTCTGACAGGGGTCTAATTACTCAAATATACAAGGAGGTAAAGCAATTGTATAAAAAAATCAAGCCACTCCCCAATTTATAAATGGGCAAGAGACATGAATAGGCAATTTTCAGGTAAAGAAATCAAAAGTATCAATAAGCACATGAGAAAGTGTTCTAAATCTCTAATAATTAGAGAAATGCAAATCAATACAACTCTGAGGTATCACCTCACACTTAGCAGATTGACAAAACTGGAAAAGGAGGGTATGTCCTTCAATTGGTAAATGGCTGAACAAATTGTGGTATATGCTGGTGATGGAATACTATTGTGCTCGAAGGAATAATAAACTGGAGGAATTCCATGTGAACTGGAAAGGCCTCTAGGAATTGATGCAGAGCCAAAGGAGCAGAGCCAGAAGAACATTGTACACAGAGACTGATATACTGTGGTAAAATCGAATGTAATGGACTTCAGTACCAGCAGCAATGCAATGACACAGGACAGCTCTGAGGGATTTATGGTAAAGATGCTACCCACATTCAGAGGAAGGACTGCAGGAGAGGAAACATATAAGATCAACAATTGCTTGAATGCATGGGCTGAGGTGGACATGATTGGGGATGTAGACTCGAAACTACCACACCAATGCAACTAACAACAATTTGGAAATAGGTCTTGATCAATGACACATGTTAAACCAGTGGAAATGTGCATTGGCCATGGGCGGGGGGAGTGCAGGGGGTGAAGGGGAATGTAGGAGCACGAATCATGTAACCATGTTAAAAATGAATATTAATAAATGGTTACAAAAAAAAGATTTACCAAAATAAAAAAAAGGCTTTGAAAACCAAGGGCTGAGGAAAATTAGAAAAGAAAAGAGAAATGCCAGAAAAATCAAGAAAGTATGGCAAAACAAAGATCAACCAATTGGAAAAAGATCTAAAACTCAAAGAAAATAATTCACTGAAAATCAGAATTGGGCAAGAGAAGCTAATGATTTCTTAATTCGTTAATACATTCTTAAGAATGAAAAAATAGGGAGCAGCTGGGTAGCTCAGTGGATTGAGAGCCAGGCCCTAGAGAAGGATGGTCCTAGGTTCAAATCTGACCTCAGACACTTCCAAAGCTGTGTGACCCTGGGCAAGTCACTTGACCCCCATTGCCTACCCTTACCACTCTTCTGCCTTGGAGCCAATACACAGTATTAACTCCAAGATGGAAGGTAAGGATTAAACAAAAAAAAAGAATGAAAAAATAGAGAAAATGAAAATTATTATTACAAAAATAACTGACATAGAAAACTGATCAAGAAGAACAGTATAAGGATTGATTATGAGAAAGTCACAATAAAAAAATTTAGACATTATAATTTTCTAAACCCTTGCAGTGTCTTAAAATGAATACTGTGTCAATTCCAAAGCAGAAGAGTATTAATGGCTAGGCAACTGGAGTTAAGTGAATTACATAGGGTCACACAACTAGGAAGTGTTCTAATGCCAAATTTGAACGTAGCACCTTCTGTCTCCAGGCCTGGCTCTCTAACCACTCAAGTCACATAGCTTCCCCTAGACACTCTGCTTCAAGAGGTTATGAAGGAGTATTGCCCAAAAGCCTTAGAACTAGGGGCTAAAATGGAAATTGAAAGAATCTATTTCATCACTATTCTCAAAGGGATCCCAAGATGAAAACTAATGGAACTGTATTACTAAATTCCAAAGCTTGAAGGGAAAGGAGGAAATTCTATAAAAGCAAAGAGAACAAAAACAATTTAAATTCTATGGAACTATAGTCAGGATAGCAAGACTTAGCAGTCTGTCAACAATAGAAGAAAAACATAGAATATGATATTTCAGAACACTAAGGAGCTGGGTTTACACCAAAATTAACTTACCCAGCAAAACTGAATATAATTATACAAAGAAAAATGGAAGTTTAGTAAATTTGAAGACATTCAGCTATTCTTGAGGAAAAGACCACAACCAAATTGAAAATTTGATCTCTAAAAATAAGAAGTTAACAATGAGAGACCAATTACAAGGGTTATAAAATAAGGTCAAACTGTTGACTTCTTATATGGGAAGACTATCTGTAAGTCTCAAGAATATCACTACTTCAGTATTGCTTGAAAGAACATATATAGAAGGCTTAAGGTTGATTTGAATATAATCAAATCCCTGCCCCCCCAAATGAGGTTGAAATCCAGAGATTACTTAACTCTACTTAACTCCCTCTTTTTGACAGGAGCAGTGACCATTATTAGGAGAATAATTCTCATGTCTAGGACAATACAAATTTTGACCTGTACAAGTAGGCTGCTCTGTAACACTGAAGGAGGAGTTAAAAAAGGTCAACAGAGGCACCCTCAGACATTGTGGGGCCAGCCCCACTCTTCTCCAGATCTTCTCTCTACTGGAAAGGCACTGGAATTGGCCCTATACAGAACAAAATAAAAGAGCATCAAGACAAGGTTTGACCAAGTTCTGCCATAGGACTTGGTGGTGGTTTCTATTAATACCTGGGTCCCCACAAATCTTCTGGGAAAAGACCTTTTATGTAAACTAAAAGAAACAATAAGAGTTGCTTCATATGGTTCTATGTTGCTAGAATTATCTGAGGAATCTTTAAATTTTTGCCCTGTACATATCTCAGAAAGCCAGGAGGTGAAACAGCCTCCCATCTTTGAAACACCAGCTGTTATACCCACGTCTCTGGCTGTGGTCATCCAGCATCTGCTGGCAGAGAGGGAGGAAGCTCTGAAATACCACCAAGCCCTATTTACTGCAGGAGCTGGTCAGTCTCTGGGGAGAGCTGGGCCCAAAGGCCTGTGATGATCCAGGATATGTGGAGGCTTGTGAGCAGAGGTCTTGGACACAGGACACGGCTGTCCCAAAGTGATCTTATGCTCCAGGACTTTGAGATCATCGAATCTGGCTACTATATGTGTTCCAAGGGTATAAAAATTATAATATAAATATAATATATATATTATATTTATATTATATAATATAATATAAAATTAATGAAAGATAGCTTTAAAAGTAAAAAAAAGAGGCTGAGAGGCCTGTCCCCTATATCTATGGGTGGCTGCCCTTAGATTGACACTAATTAATGCCAGCAGAAATTGCCAGCCCAAGAAACTATATCCCGGCCCATCCAGGACAGACTTGAACAAAAAGGATGCACAAGGGAAAAAGACCTAGCATCAACCATTGGGTATCTAGTTCTCCTCAACTGCCAGTGTTGTCCTATGATTGGATAGTTCAGACACTGGGACCCTGACACACTGCTTAGTTTGGCCTACCAATATAGGGGAAGAGGAGAAGTGCTACACATGTTTTTCTGCAATGGGAAGTCTATCCCACGTATATTAGTAACCCTCCCTTGGGAAATTCCTTCTCACTGAAACCCCCTTTCAAGGCTCACAGGTTGATTCCCAACCTCATTCTGATGTTTGTATCACTCATTGTCTGCCTCTTTTCCTGGTAGGAAAAGGTTTTTCCTTGCAGGAAAGCCACTGCAATGACCATAGCTAAGTTTTTCTTTTCTTTTTTTTTTAGAAAGGATTTTTGGGGGATCCCCAAAGAAGTCCATGGTAACAAAAGGAATCCATTTTAGCAAGTCAGTTTTCTTCCAGCTGCTGGCTGGCTGGTTGGCACTTCAGCAATTACACTCCACTTACCATTGTAAAAGGGAATTCTTGGTTCTTTGTGTTCATACTTGTGAAAAGGGAATCCTTTGTTCTCTTTGTCTACTTGGAGTTAACACTTTGGTTGGCAATAACTTTGAATCAACACAAGCGTGAACTAGGTGGGAGAAGCTTGAAAACCATTTAGAGAATTCACACCCTACCTAGTGTTAGATGAGAAGCCAGCTAACTCAGTCAGAAACTTGTTCCCACCCTCAGAAAGTGTGAACCCTTTTGATGAATATTCACACCTCCAGAATGTGCAAATTCCCACAAAGACTGCCCCCTGGGCAGGGCTAGACAGTTTGGAAGCTGTTATTGGCCCCTGTGAAAAGGGGCGGGGACAGGAAACCACCATAAAAGCCATGAAGGCATTCTGGAGAGACTAGTAGAGAGTGAACTCCAAGAGGAGAGTCAGTCAACTCCAACAAGAGTCACTCCAAGAAGGTAGAAGTACCATTAGTTCTTCTGAACCTTAGGGTGACCCCTTTTGGAAAACTTCAACTTTTACCTTTCAAGATTGTTATTGAGAGGTTGCTACCTCAGGAAGAGAAGAGAGGAGGTTGCTTGTTGTCTGTGTTGACTGTTCAGTATCTCTGGTTCTGAGGCTGCTGCAGCCTCCACCACTATTGCCATCAAGTCAATCTCGAGCACCCTCATGAAGCAGCCTCCTGTTCATTCCACTGCTGGGGCCATACTGGTTCGTAATGAGAAAGGGGAGATTTCAATGGAAAAAGTGAAGGTGAAACGTTATGTATCTGGAAAAAGGCCAGACTATGCACCTATGGAGTCCTCCAGTGAGGAGGATGAGGAATTTCAGTTCATCAAGAATTCCAAGGAGCAAGGAGCAGAGCCTGAGGAACAGGAAGAGGATTCACCTAGTGATCCCCGGCTTCGGCGCTTACAGAACCGCATTAATGAAGATATTGAAGAAAGGTTGGCTCGGCATAGGAAAATAGTAAAACCTGAAGTAGTGGGAGGAAGCAATTCTGAAGTAGAAGGAGATGGAAGGAAAATGGAGCCAGAGGACAGAAGTGAGGAAGAGGAGGAAGAAATTGATGATGAGGAAATTGAGCGGCGGCATGGTATGATGCGTCAGCGAGCACAGGAGGGGGAAAATGAGGAGATGGAGGTCATGGAAGTGGAAGATGAAGGACGTTCTGGGGAGAAATCTGAATCAGAGTCCGAGTATGAAGAATATACAGACAGCGAAGATGAAATGGAGCCCCGTCTCAAGCCTGTTTTCACCCGAAAGAAGGACCGTGTAACAGTTCAAGAACGTGAGGCAGAAGCACTGAAACAGAAGGAGTTGGAGCAAGAGGCAAAATGTGTGGCTGAGGAGAGGCGCAAGTATACTCTCAAGATTGTGGAAGTGGAGACAAAGAAGGAATTGGAGGAAAACAAACGTTCCTTGGCTGCCCTAGATGCACTCAACACAGATGATGAGAATGATGAGGAGGAATATGAGGCATGGAAAGTTCGGGAGCTGAAAAGAATCAAACGTGACAGAGAGGCTCAAGAAGCGATTCAGAAGGAGAAAGCAGAGATTGAACGCATGCGAAACCTATCAGAAGAGGAAAGACGCGTTGAACTCCGAGCAAATGGCAAAGTTATTACCAACAAAGCTGTTAAGGGCAAATACAAATTCTTACAGAAGTACTATCACCGGGGCGCTTTCTTCATGGATGAAGATGAAGAAGTTTACAAGAGAGATTTCAGTGCTCCCACCCTGGAGGATCACTTCAATAAGACTATTCTTCCCAAAGTTATGCAGGTCAAGAACTTTGGACGATCAGGCAGGACCAAATACACCCACCTTGTGGATCAAGACACCACTTCCTTTGATTCAGCTTGGGGTCAGGAGAGTGCCCAAAATACCAAGTTCTTCAAGCAAAAAGCAGCTGGGGTGCGAGATGTATTTGAGAGACCATCTGCTAAGAAAAGAAAAACTGCCTAGGATTCAACCTCCTACTTCCCTGACAAAGGACACATGGGGAAGTCTTTTGGGGGTTTTATTATTTTTTTCAAGATTGCTCATGTGGAACCTCTGGCATCAATGGAGCCTAGCACCCGTTTTATAGCTAAGGGACGATAAAACAAGGGGACATAAGGAGACATTTTTAAGGCTGAAACGCAATATCTAGATATGAGTCTAAGCCTGGGCTTGATTACTGGATCCTAGACTTGCTTTCGTCACTTCTCATGCCAACTGTGGCTTCAAAGTCTCACATGTGTAACATAGATTAAAAAGAAGTAATACAGTATCTCCTTAGAGTTGGGAAAAGTAACATAGGGAAATTAAGCTTATTAAAAAAAGCAAACCCTTTTTTGCCAAAACAAAACAAAACAAAAAAAAGATTGTCATGGAGAGCTCCCCTGGGAGAGTCGGATGTACAGTCTTGTCAGCTGCCATCTCTGCTCTAGCAGCTTCCTATGGCTCCGGCTCCGGCTCTGAGTACTCTGACAATGAGACAGGCTGTTGTTCTTTACCTGCTGTTGACTCCCTCATCCACCTGAAGAAAGCCCCTTTGACCAAGCTCTCTCTGCTGGGAACTGTGGATAGGGCACCCCAGGTGGAGGTTAAGGAAGATGTGGAGACTGGAGTACACCTGGACCCAGCCATTAAGGAAGTCCAATACAACCCTTCTTATGAGACCATGTTTGCTCCTGAGTTTGGACCAGAAAAAAATCCCTTTAGGACTCAGCAGGTGGCTGCCCCTAGGAATATGCTTTCTGGATGTGCTGAAATGACTCTTATCAATGATTTCATGTTTGGAACAGCAGAGGTGAACTTTTGCAACCTATGGGTATGCATTGGACCCCTCATTAGATAATTGTCAAGTTTCTACTAAATATCTTGGGTCTACAAAAGAAGCTGAGAACAACCAAGGTTTAACTGTATTTGAAACTGAACAAAGGAAAAGAAAAAAGGTTCAAAGAAAATTATGAATCAAATATTGATGGTTTTCTTAGGACCTTAGGCAACATATGTAGATGAAAAAAGTGGCTAAACATTCAGAAGAACAGAAAAATTAGATGCAATCACAGCCAAGAGGCATAAGAAAAGCAAACATGAGGATGACAAACCTGGAGGAAAAAAAAGACCATTTTACATGTCAAAGAAATGTATGACTATCAAGGTAGGTCTTACATCTATGTTCCTCAAGATACTGGTGTTAATCTGCATTCTACAGCCCCCCCCCCTGAGAAATGTTATCTTCCCAAAAAACAGATCTACCTTTGGTCTGGACATACAAAGGGTGTCAGTGCTATCAGGCTGTTTCCTCTTTCTGGCCATTTGTTACTGTCTTGTTCCATGGACTGCAAAATTAAGCTATGGGAAATTTATGGAGATTATAGCTTTACTGTGACCAACAAATGTTCTCAAACAGCGGTCAGAGACATCTGCTTTAATGGTGTAGGAACTCAGTTCCTCAATGCAGCCTATGACAGGTATCTTAAGCTCTG
>NC_058135.1:209493484-209499430 GCF_016433145.1 Gracilinanus agilis
ACTCAGGTGAAAAGATTAATGTGATGCTAGGGGAAATGTTCTGGCCTTCAAATGTGGCTAATTATGCCCCTCTCCAACACTCAGAGAATGCTTGTTATTTGTTGAGACCAGATGCCTTTAGCATGTTGGCTAGAAAAACACAAGCCTTCTCAATCAGGTTCCCTCTGGTTTGGTCTGCCTCTGTAGACCAGGTCGCCCCTGACTTTGATTACAAAAAGCTAAGCTACAAGAGTCTTTCCCTGAGGAGGGTGTAACAAGCTGACTTCTGTGCTCACTGGGCAAACAGAAGCAAAAAACCCAGCCCAAACTGGTTAATCATCATACCCTTTAGAAACTTCCAGCCTTCAAAAGTAGGGTCTCAAAATGAGGGAAAGGATGGAACACAGAATACGAGTTGTTAAATAATAAAGCATAATATTTTCCTCAAGTTTAATAGTATTAGAGATGAGAAGACCAGGAAGGCAGTTTTCTCCTTGACCAATCTCCCCTCTCAGAAGCCCCTCTTGCAGACAATGCAGATGTACCCAGATACGATGAAGGCAAGCATTGACATGGCTTTTCAGGTATGTCTTTTGGAAGCAGCTAAGGCTAAGAGATTATTTCAAATTCTTTTCTAGTCTCCCATTGGCATACAGAAATAGGTCAGAATTTGAAATTCCCTAGTGTCTTAAATTAAGAGACAGTATAGCACAGTGGAAAGAACATGGTTCAACTCCACCTATTAATCCTATGAAATAGTGGGGAGATTCCTGACATGAGGAGCACTCAGAACAACTGTAGTATACCTTGGCAAGGACAACTAGATATCAAGTACCAAGACTTCTATGGTCTGCTGGTTCTTGTAATCTTTTCTTAGGAAACTGCCTCTAGCAAAGGATCATTTTGGGGATTCATCTGGACCCACTTTAATGAGGTTGCAGATCTACTGGGGAATCCACAATATTAACTTGAGCACCAAGGAGTTATCAGGGAAATAGGGCAAAAGACCTTCTGCAAGGGAAAAAAAGGTGGGAAATCTGGCAGCAGGATAAGATGGTTTCATCACTTCATCTAAGATGGCAACTCAACCATGTAGTGTAGGAACCTAGAACATGCTGATCAAGACAATAAAACACGGAGGAAACCAAACTGCCTGAACATGGCTGGCAAACAGTGTTTTCGCTCTTTTTCACCTAGATTAGACTTGTTCCATGTCATATTGATATGTAGTCTCTTGATAGCTCCTTTATTAAAGAAAAAGCTGGTAAGATACCCCATAGTTCTCTGTACATAGCACAAGAGAGTTTATGATCATGTTTGGAAAGAGACAAGAAGACAGTCATAAGACCTACTACTCACAACAGTTTCAAAATGGAGGGAAGATCCAATTCCATGCTTGAGGCAATTTGTCCTTTGAGAAAGAGGTGCAATTTATTTGCATCTCCAGAACCTCTGGTAGGTGTCACTGTCCCAACCTAGGTTTTGATGAGTGCTATGGCATTTTTTCAGTTGTGTCATGGCCAACCCCCTAGAACATCTGGGCTCATGTCTCATAGACCAACATCTACAAGATTAGATGCTATCGATGCCCACTTTTAGAGAGCAAGGGCCTATTTAAAGATGTCTGAAAAGCAGCATCCTCTTCCGCTTAAGGACCTTTTGCTAAGCCAGGAGCCTGGGTCAAACAACAAGCTCAGGATCATTTGCCCAAAGGAGCCTCTGAAGGCTTGGGTTGAACTTGAGACTTTTAAAGTATGGAGATAGCTTATGTTTTTCTAGCCAAGATTGTTAGAGGCAACTAGGACCCATTAAACAACTAGCATTCTTTAAGTGTCAGAAAAATATAATCAAAATTATTTATTTTACATTTTGTAATTTTTTCTAACTCTTGCTTGGTTTTAAAATCTTTCCTTTCCCAGATATCTAACAAGTATACTGTGTTTACCTAATTTACTTATGGTTTTCTTTTTTATATTCAAGTCGTTCACCCATTCTGAATTTATCTTGGTGTGGGGTGTGAGATGTTGATCTGGACCCAGTCTCTCCCATATTGTTTTCCAATTTTCCCAGAAGTTTTTGTCAAATACTGGATCTTTGTCCCCAAACTTGGGCTCTTTGGGTTTCTCATAGACAGTCTTGCTGATGTCACTTAACCCAAATCTATACCACTGATTCTTGCTTCTGTCTCAGTCAGAAAAAGAGCATCTGAAAAGATTTATATGAACTGATGCAAAGTGAGCAGAATCAGGAGAAAGTTGAACAGTGACAATAGTGAAATGATTAGTTGTGAATGACAACTGATCAACAAGGAAAAGATCCAAGGGACTTGTCATAAAAGCAGGATATCCACTGTCAAAGAACAGAAAAAGAAGTCCAAATGTCGATTTGAAGCATACCATTGTTCATTTTATTTTCTCCATGGTTTTTTCTCTAATGAAAACAATGTGTCTTCTTTTATAACATGAGAAATGGAAATATGTATTGTATGATAACATATGTACACAACCTATATATTATCGACCTTCTTGGGAAGGGGTAAAGAGTACAAGAAAGAACATGGATCACAAATATCAGAAAACAATTTAAAATTGTATTAACATTTGATCTGGAAAATAATTTTTTTTAAAGTTTCAGAAAAGGGCATAATCAGCCACTTCTTCAGGACCTCTTTCCAGTCATCTACGAAGATATTTTGTTTCTTTGAGTAGTCATTCGAGCTATATTCTTAAATTCAAGTTTGTGTCTGTGTTGAGAAAGTGAAGTGCTCCCCACTTACTCAGAGCAGGGAGAGGGGAAATAAAATTGACAGTAGAAAAAAACATGGCACAGAGAGGCAAGCAGGGCCTCATCCTCACTGAGTTTAAATGAATGGATGTGCTACTCTACCCAACCAAAGGTAGATTTGATCAGGCCCAAATACATCTAGAATTACCATGATGCCATTCCTGCCCTCAACTCAAATATTTCACAGGAAAGAGAAAAGCTGCTGGCTGTTTTTTTTTTAAGCCCTTACACTTTTTATCTTAATATCAGTTCTAAGACAGAAGAGGGGCAAAGGCTAGGCAATTGGTGTTAAGTGACTCATCCAGGGCTATATAGCTAGAAAGAGTCTGAGGCCAAATTTGAACCCAGGTTCTCCCAGCTCCAGAACTGACTAACCATTAAGCCACTTAGCTGCCCTTCCTATTGATATTTGATAAATAAAACCACAATATCACTTAAATCCTTTAACAAGTACATAAGATAAAGTATTTCTTTGTAAGTCCTTCCCCATTCCCTATCAGAGTTGTTATATTAAAGAAAGATACCATGATAGGGGAAAATCTTTAGAAGAAAATTGTTTAAGCATTGAGGTCCTCCTTTATTGGGCATTTAACTGTGAAATCTTAAAAGTGATAATAGTAATAATAAACATATACCATCTACTATATGCCAGGCGCTAGGTTAAACACTGATAAATGACCAGAATTGTATTAGTGATAGGGGCTAAGAAGGCTTTCATTGAGTGCTGAGGTTTGCCATCTGGAGCTTTCCTTCTAAGTGAAGGTTAAAAAGTCAGACTTCTCTATCAGCACTGAAGAGCTAAACCAATCCTAAATTCCCTTTTCTTTCCAGACTCTTTAGTTCTAAAGCATTTCAATTTGCTTTTTATCTCAATCAGGAAGTCAGCATTGGCATGATCACTGAACTAGAGTCAGGGGACTTAAGAAAGTCCCTTCCCTTTCCTGGAAAGGAATTGAACTAGTCATTTTTATAGTGACTGAAGTTAACACTACAACTCTTCAGCAATCACAGATGATGGAACTGGAACTCAGGTGTGAGGCTAATTAACCTAATCATAATGCCCACGTGTAGGAATGCCAAGGCTTCTATAGTAACCAGAAGGTAGAGTTCCCTTTTAACTCTGGAAGTATTGTTGGGAGGAAAATGAGTAGCTGTTTAAAAAAAAAAGACTCAAACTTTCTTCCAGTGTTTAGGGGGAAAAAATTCCTCAATAACCTAGATTTGGACAACCACTTGTACCTTAGGGTAGAAATTATGGCAAACTGAACAATGAGATCTCATTCTATCAAATCCAAGTTTTCCATCAATGCCTTGTTAGCACATAAATTTTTCAAAATTTTCCCCAATTACTTGTAAAAACAATTTTTTAAAATTGTAAGTTTTAGTTTTTCTCCTTCCTTTTCCCATTCCCAACTCCTTGAGATGGCAAGCAATCTGACAAAGATTTTAAAGTGCAAACATTTGAACATTTTTCCATATTAGTCATTTTGTGGGAGAGAAAACTCCAAGAACCTCACCACACACCTCCCCCCAAAAAAGAAACAGTGAAATGTTTCCATCTTATTCAAACCCCATCAGTTCTTTCTCTGGAGGCAGATATTTTTTATCATGAGTCCTTGGGGATTGTCTTGGATCACTGTATTGCTGAGAAAAACCAAGTCACTCAATCTTTTATCATATAGTATTGCTATTACTGCTTATAATGTTCTGGGTTCTGCTCACTTCAGTCCAGGGCAGTCTTTCCAGGTTTTTCTGAAAGCATCCTGCTCATTATTTCTTATAGCACAATATTATTCCATTACAATCATATACCATAATTTGTGTAGCCACTCTAATTGATGGATATCTACCCTACTCCCCTTCAATTTTCAACTCTTTGCTGCTACAAAAAAAAAAAAAACCAAAAAAACTGCTACAAATGTTTTTGTACAAATAGGTCCTTTTCCTTTTTTCTTTAGTCTCTTAGGGATACAGACCTAGTAGAATTCAATAAATTCTAAGGCCAACAGATATTTCTAAAAGTTGCAATCCTGAAAGGATCAGAGAAGACATATTTAAGTGCAATATAATTATTTAATACCAAAAGAATACAGCACTTAGAAAAGGCAGACCACATCATATTCCTCTACCAGAGTTGCTTCTTCCAAGAATGAAGAGACTAAACATGCATCAGGCATCTGCTATATACCAAGTACTAGGTTTCAATGCTTTTCCCAATCTCATTTGATGTTCACAACCACCCTTGGAGTTAAGTGCTAATTATTTCCATTTTAAAGTTGAGGAAACAAAGGCAAAGGTTGACTTGCTCAGGATCACACAGCTAGTAAGTGGAAGAGGTAAGTCTTTAGGTTTTATTGAGGTTTAGGACAACATTTTCTATTTGTGGTGAACTTACACAAAGGGGCAAGTTTCACATCCCATATTCAAAAGTATTTTTAATTAGCTGAATTTTTCCATTTGGGTATTCAGTTCATATGCTGCTCAGTCCTTACCAGAGAGGACTAGAGGTTGACAATAAACCATGGTTTCTTTTAATTTGCTGTCCTAACCATAAGAAAAGGAACTTTTAATGGTACAAGTTGATTTTTACCACTTTGCTGTTTTGACTATGCTTATTAGATTAAGGAAATTTCTCAATTTCCTTAAGAAGCTTCTGAATACTGGACCAAGATTCTGTGGATATCAAAGGGTATGACATTATGATTGAAAAATGTTCTTTTATGCCAAATATTAGGCTTTTAAAAGATATTAATCCTTGTGCTGAGAGAGCTTCTAAGACATTTAAATCTGAATTCCCACAGGTATTCTTGATAATCACTTAGTGATTACAGGTGTTGGACATTTGCAACATTTATAGCAAGGCAGTAAGAATTTAACTATCTACCTGGCCCTGCTAAGTAGACCACAGGTCTTTGGCAGTTGGTACAATCTGATCAGTCTTGAAGGATCAAGGAAGTCAAGGTATAGAGGAGAAGAGGAGTACTCCAGGCAAAAGGGACAGTCAATACAAAAAAAGCATGGGAGTCAGAATATAAAATTGTAGTGTCAGGAGCAAGTCATTGTAACTGCTTTCTTGGAATTGGCACATGAGATTGAAAGGAAGAAAGAGGCCTAGTTGTGAAGGGTTTTCAATGTGCAGTAGCACTTTGAATTTGCTTCTGAAGTAATGAGGAACCACTATAC
>NC_058135.1:209499440-209519966 GCF_016433145.1 Gracilinanus agilis
TTGCCTCTTAGGAAGCAGAGCTAAACAGAGGTGTTGCCCTTATGGAATGACTTAATTTTAGCGGGGACTCCCCAACCCCAGTTCTATGTCATTCCTGCAATAAGTCTGCCTCCCAAAAATCAACCCAAGGAAAAGCAGAGAGCAAGAAAGCCTGTCAGTCATTCAAATGATAGAGTGCGCTCACCTGGGAGCAGAGAGAGAAAGAAGTAAACAAGCCTACAGTTCTACAATCTCTGGGAGGCCATGGACAGCTCACCGGGGAGCCCCTTCACTGACCAGAGCCCAGAGAGAGAGATTTCCTCCCTATAGCTTGCTGCTAAGCAACGGGGAGGGAAGGGGGGGACAGAAGGCTGGCGTTTGGAGCCACCACCCCTCACCCTCCTAGTCACCCCACCCCGACGAAGCTTCTTGGGTCATTTGGCTGATTTTTTTCTGAGAACTTCAGCAGTGAAGAGAAATAGAGAAAAAGAAGCTCTTGAAAGTCATAGACAGCTGACCTGGGATCCAGTTCACTGACCAAAGCCCAGAGAAGGCGGAGAGATTCCCTCCCTATATCTTGCTGCTAAGCAACAGGGAAGGAGGAGAGGAACAGAAAGCTGGCGTTTGGAGCCACCACCCCTCAACCCTAGTCACCCCACCCCGACCGAGCTTCTTCTTGGATCATTTAGCTTATTTTTTTCTGTCTGAGAACTTCAGCAGTAAAGAGAGAAAAGAAATGAAGAAAAAGAAGCTTAGTAGTAGTCCTAGAAGCAGCATCCCTCCTTCCCATCCCATCCCAGGAGCTCAACTCCAAGGCTTTCCACTTCCTCCCGGGAACGTTCTGACCCCACCTCCTCCCCTCGCCTTTTTCACGGCTCAGCGGGAGGCCGGCGGTGCCGCGTCACTTCCAGGGGGAAGGGATATAAGGGGGAGGGGCCGAGCGGGGGAAGGGCCCTAGGTCCGCGCAGGCTCGAAGCTGTGCAGTTGACTATATATGGTCAAAGCTCGGTGAGGGCTGCTCGCTAGGCTCTCGCTTCCGGGTTGGGGAAGGCTTGGTCGCTGCCTGCGCCCGCTGGAGCTGCGAGACCGGGAGTGAAACGGCCTCCGAGTGGGAGAGGCAGCAGTGTCCACTCGTGCACTGGACACTCCGCGGTTTGGGGGGTGGTGTTGGGCACTTTGCTAGAGCGTTGAGACCCCCGGGAGCAAGCGGCTGTGGTAACAAGTGGGCGAAGATGCCTTACGAGATCAGTAAGTATTTGCAGCCGCTCCTGGGGCACCGGAGCTCAGGGACGCTCCCCCCCCCAATTCCCCACCTCCCGCGCGAGAACTCCTCTCCCCCCTAGCTCTGGGGTTCTTGAGCCTGCTCTGATATGGGCAGCTCTGCCCTATCCAGCCTTTCCAAACCTGGGGGGGGGGGAGGATGGGAGGATGGGTTGGGGAGGAAGGGGCGCAGTGCCCGGGCGCTGCCCTGGGATTGGGGGTGGGGTGGTTTGAATGGGAAGGAGCTCTAGCATGCAATGCGGAAACATATCCCCACCTTTCTCTGTAGCCAGCTCTTTCCTCCACTTCTGCACATGCAAAAGTCTCGTGGGGCTATCAGGTGAGGTGGGGGAGCAGCTTTCTCCTCCTTTATTTAAAAAAAAAAATCCCTCCCTGGCAAAGATACCCCTACGGGACAAATCACTCAAGGCCTCCCCCGCCAATGCCCTTCCTTAAAATGGATGGGCAGCCCTTTCCTTCTTGCTTCCGGAGTTGTTGGGAGCCTGGCATACTAATAGCTCGCAGCAACAGGTGCTAAGGGGATGGAGGCTGGTAGGAAACCTGGCTCGCCCTCCAGTCCTTCACCCTTCCCCTCCCCCACCCGCCCCCCCTTTTCGCAGAACCCCCAGGCAGGATCAGGCGGACACGAATACAGCGTTTGCCCGTGTGCCTTTCTGTCTCCCTGCAGAGAAAGTGTTTGCCAGCCTGCCACAGGTTGAAAGAGGGGTTTCCAAAATCATTGGAGGAGACCCGAAAGGCAACAATTTTCTCTACACCAACGGAAAATGCGTCATCATAAGGAATATCGATGTAAAGTATTCCTCTTTTCAACCTTGCTCTCCTGCTTGCTCACGATTTCCCCTTTCTCCTTGGCCGGAGTTAATGGTCTACCAGACTCCTTAACACTTAATAAATGCTCGTTTTTGCTTAGAATAGCTGAGAAACTACTCACACTTAGACCTTCCTGACTCCATAAGTCTGGTGTTCTGTCCATCATGTTTTTACAAGGCTCCCTTCAAANTCGGAATAGGAGTTTTTTGGACTACTCAAGTTCACTTTAGTCAAAATCCACCTTAAGTAACATCACAGTATATAGAGTGAGCAGTAACTGGAGTCATAGAAAGAACGGAATTGTTAGAACCATAAAGAACCTTGGCCCATCCAGTTCAACACCAGATGATACAATGGAAAGAACACATTTGGAGACAGAAGTTCTCCAGGTTCTTCACCTGCCACTCTTGGGCCTTAAGCTTCCTTAACTGTAAAATGGGAACACTGTATTATTCCCACTGCCCGCCTCATGAGATTGTCAGGATCACATGAGCTCAATGAGTCAGCATCTTGTAATGGTTAGGAGTTATCAGCTATAATTTTAGAGAGGAGACTACTGGAGCCTTGGGAGATGAGGTGATTTGCCTGAGGCAATATGGTTTGTTAGTGGGAGGTTGTTAGCCCAGAACTCTAATGTACATTATGCCCTTCCAGGATCTGTAGGAGAGTCTCAGAAGAGAAGGCAGAGAACAAAAATCTTGAAGCGTTCATTAAGGGCCTGGTTGGTTTCCCTAAAAAGATCATGGCTGCCATGGGAATATCATTTCCCTTGGCCTTTAAAAATTGCAGATCAGGAGAGAATTGAACCTAGAACTTTAGAGGCAGGAGATGACCCTTAGGAAATATCTAGCAAACTAAATATGTTGAATGAAAAAATGAAGGAAGCAATCTATCCTGGGGGGAGGTGCTTCTGAAGCCAGAAGACCTGGGTTCACTTAATTTCCCTGGGTTCCAGTTTCCTTATCTGGGAAGTAGAGAGTTGACTAGATAGAGACTGAGGGCCCTCATATTTTGGATTTTTATCTTTAGATTTTTCACTCTTCTGGAGATTAAGTAGTAGAATGGAATCTGTCTTTTTTTTTTTTAACATTGGGCATTTAATAAATGCCTTTTGGATCATAGTTGGTCCTGCTTTGCCATATGGCCTAATAGATTTGAAATGAAAAGTTCTGAGTCCAAATCATAGCTTTGTTGCTCTTACTATTGGTGTGACTTTGTCCAAGTCATTAAATCCCATATAAAACCTTTAGACGCAGTATTCCAGTATTTCTGTATCCAAGGCTACTTAGAGGTAGTAAGCATCAGATACTAGTAATCCCATTCAAACCTAGAACACCTTCATACAACAATCTCTTCTCAATCTTCCTTCAAAACCCTGATTTGCTTTCCTTATTCAGGGTATCTGATTTTCATTGTCTGTAGAAGATTAGATATGAGTAGGCAGAGTATGTCTCTACCCTCCCCTCCCAATCTGGTTGCAGCCTCATAAGCCTTTAAGGATTGAATGTATTATTCCCATTTAACAGTTAAGGAAAGGGAGGCTCAAAAACCATGTGGCTAGTAAGTTTTAGATCTGGGATTCCAACTCAGATCTCAGCTAACTCCCAATTTAAATGCTCTTTCTTCAGTAGCACTCTCACCAGTAAAGACTTATGCCCCATGACCCTCAGATTTTTTGTTGTTGTTTTCTTTGAACCCTTACCTTCTTAGTATCAATTCTAAGTCAGAAGAATGTCAAGGGCTAGGCAGTTGGGATTGAGTGACTTGCCCAGGGTTATCTGAATGCAGATTTGAACCCTGATCCTTCTTACTCCAGGCCTGCCTCTCTATTTGCTTTCTAGCTGTCCCTTACCTGGTATATTTTTGTTTTGTTTTTTTAACTTGGATTTGTTGGAGTGCCTTGAGGTGCAGGAGAATGAGAACTTGGGAACTTGAGTGCATAAACCCATTAAGCGGCAGAGTGTGGTTTCAAGAGGAAAGCTAGTGGTCATCTTCAGATGCAGTTAGATAAATATGGGATTCTGGCCCTTGAGAGACTGCTAATGGATAGAGGGCCTGCCTTGGAGTCAGGAGGATCTGACTGCAAAGTCTTACTTTTGACACATTTACTACATTTTCATATATATACACACACACACACATACACACATATATTTTTATTTATATATTGTAGATACTCTTCTTTACACTTGCTTATAGCTAAATGAGCCTGTGCAGTGTCTTCATGCCTCCAGGCCAAAGTTCTCTAATAAATAGTGGTCAGGTTGCTTCCCTGCATGAGCGAGGGAGCCAGGGTTGTGTCCTAATGAAATCACAGCAGCAGCCTTCGTCTATTTCCCTTCATCACATGTCCACATGAGAGCAAGCGTGGAAGTGGGGAGTGCTACCATATTGTCTTGGCCACTCTTGTCTGTTTGGGGGTGGGAATATAGAGCCTGTAATCTACTGGAGAATGCTTCTGTCCCCACGACTTCTGGTGTCTATTTGGTCATCAGCTGTTTGCATCCTGGTAGAACACTGCTTCCCCCTGCTAGCTCTCTGGGCTTTGGGGCTTGGGTGATTTCGTTAGCTTCACTTCTTCAGCTTTCATCTCTAATATTTTCTGCTGAGTTCTCTGACCTATTTCACAAGCAAATAGCCCAGCATGGAAAAAGAGTGTAATTAGATCCTTTTTGCTGGGAACAGGCTGTTATCCACAATGTACTCTAATTGTCATGTGCCTCCTTGCCTCCTTGGTGATAATCCTGACATGCTCTGACACATTGGAGACAGGAAATAGTCTCATTTGTAGGGACTTCGATTGGCATAATGAGCTTGGCATTAGGGAGGTAGCCAAAAAGTAGCAGCTTGTCTTCCTCTGGGGTATTTATGAGTACAAAGTACTTCATCATGATCCAATTTGAACCTCCCAATATCCCTGTCAGGTAGGCAGGACAAATGATTATCTTTCCCTTGTTACTTATGAGGAAACTGAGGTCTAGAGAATTTCGAGAGACTTGCCTGGGGTCGTGGAGCTTCATTTTATTTTTTTAAACTTTGGTCCAAACACTGGGCTAAGCATTGAGGTTACAGTGGAAAAAAGTGGGGGGGGGGGGGAAGTTTCAGCCACCCCATGACTTATATTTGGGAGTTAATTACAAAGTAATTTCATCAAGAAAAAAAGATAAGGGTCAGCTAGATGGCTTGATGGATTAAGAGTCAGGTTTAAATCTGGCCTCAGATACCTTCTAGTAGTGTGACTCTAGACAGGTCACTAAACAAACCCCCATTGTCTAGCTTTTACCACTCTTCTGCCTTGGAACCAATACACACAGTATTGAGTCTAAGACAAAAGATAAGTTTTAGTTTCTTTTTTTTTTTTTTTTTTGGTGGTGGGGAGACAATTGAGGAGGAGAGATAATTGTTTGGAAAGGCTCTTGTAGTCAGTAAGACTTGAAGTCAAGTTAAGAAACATTTTTATTAAGCCCTTACTCAGGCTCTGTGCTAATTGGTGGAAAATAGCAAAGAAAGCCAAAAAAACATTCTATGCCCTGAAAGATCTCCCTTTTAGTGGAAGAACTGATGTGCAGCTAAATTAGACTTTAAAAGAAGCTAGGAATCAATCAAGGCAGAGGTGAGAGAGGGAGTACTTTCTAGACTTGGGATGCCCAGCAAATGTCAGAGGTAGGAGACTGATGGGAATGTCCAAGGAAGCGACTAGCAGGCCACTTGAAAGCCAGCAGAGGCTAAGAGAGTGTTTGGCTTCTACCTCCTCTACTCTCTGCTGCCTGGATTTCTGAACAGCCATGCTGGGTCCCCCTGACTCAGCTATAAGTCATCAGGTTTAATTGGGAGCATCTGAGCATACACTCTCTGTGACCCTGTACTCTGGTGCCAAACTCTTATTAGAAATGACCTGTCATGTTCCACAGAGGAAGAGTCGTTTTTCAGACATTCCGTTTCCAATTCCCCCAACTTGTAATGCCCCTTTCCCACCTCCCCAAACCCTTCTCTTTCTCGGGAGCCAAAGGTTTGAGCTTTCCTCCTTGGGGGAAGGATCACTCGTCATCCTTCGAATTCATCTAGCAATAGTAATAGCCCTCTTCAACCTGGCCTTTTTCTACCTGTTCAATCTGCTTCTGTGTTCCTCTGGCCAAATTAGAGGATACAAGAGGAGGGGGTTCAGTGCTAGAGGGACTTGGAATCAGGGATCCTGCATCTAAACCCTTTCTCAGGTGATGAATGTCCATGGATGGAACAATCAAGTAACTTTCTCTGTTGGTAAAATATAATTGTACTGCCTGCCTTCCACAGTTAAGTGTCAGGTTCCAACTTCCTATACAACTAGGTAAAGCCCTAGGTAAAGAAAATGACAGAAATAAGAGTTAGTACCTTCCACCTAAGTCTCACCATTAGCTATTAAGAGCATCTTACCTTATTGCCCAAGATTTGTTAATTTGAAGAAATTATATTTCAAAAGAGAGGCCCTCTTTTCTGTAAGGAAATGGTCCCTGCTCATACTGGTAAGCCAGTCATTTCGTGCAAAACCCATTTTCCATGGTTGTGCAAAACCCTTTGTGCATAGACCATTCTCAAACTAGTTTCCAGGATGCCCCCTAGTGCCTGGGGCAGATGGTGGCACCGATCCCTGCTGCCGTGCTGATTATTCTTCCTTTCCTATCCCTTCATCCTCTGCAGATGTCTCTGGAAAGCTTAGGATCTCAGATATCACGCAGAAGGAGCATCTCCTCAAGTATGAATATCAGCCTTTTGCTGGCAAGATTAAGGACATTGCCTGGACTGAAGATAGCAAAAGAATTGCAGTTGTTGGAGAAGGAAGAGAGAAGTGAGTGTTTGCATAAGCCTTCCTTGCCTTGTTCTCTCCAGTGTGTAGATTTTATTGTTAAGATTTATTAAATAGTAAGTAAAAAATGTTTTGGTGCTGATACTTAGAGGTCAGGGATCATGTCCTAGCCTTCTTTGGTGTCCTTTACAGGATCTTTGCTCTGTACCTGCATGGAGTAAGCCCTTGGAGAATTGGAAGGTTTTATCCTTACAGAGAACCATAGAATTTGAGTGCTGGAAGAGGGGTACTTAGACTTAATCTGAGAAATTGAATCTTTTTTTCTTGGTCGGCTTTTTTTTTTTTTTTTTTTTTTTTTTTTTTTAGTAAAACTTGCAGTCAGAGGTGAAAATGACTTGCTCATCAATTTCTAGGTTTGACCTAAGCCTCTCTCCACACCACTTTTGCTTTAATTCAACTCAATTTAATTCACTCTGAAGGCAGATTTCACTTTTTTGTCATATAGCAACAAAAAGATTCATACCATAATACTTCTTCAGAGATGTTTTTACTTTCTATATAGAGCCAAGTTCTTTCTGGAGAGTATTACTGATGGGTGGTGATGGTGAAATCCAAGACACAGAATCACTGAATGTTAGAGATGGAGGAGACCCTTGTGGTTATCAGTTCAGCTGAGGCCAAGGAACCAGCCTCAGTCTATGCCAGAAGGAGAATTGAAAAGCCAGGGCCTAGAATCCTAATCGAATACCTCCACTCTCCTTAAGTAGTAATGTGGAAAATAGGTAATGGAGGGCACCAGGGATGTTACAATTAATCTGATGATTGTGGGTACACACACTGGGTTGTAGGAGAGACTGGACCAGGATAAGGAGTTTACTGGATTTATCGCAGGAATGGCAGTTGGTCTTAATTTCACCCTGCTCCCCCTAGGCCAGAGTCTAGAAACAAGCAGGCAAGGTAAAAAGGATTAACTGGTTTAATTATGTGTTAGGAGCCAAGACTATAAAATAAAAATAGTAACCCTTCAAGAACGATATGGATTATGAGCCCCACATGGGCGGAGGCATAGCTGCAAAACGTCCTCCAGACTTTCCACATAACTGCGTGTTCTTTTTCCATGTTCCTGCTTCGTAACTACTTGTTCCTTTCTCCTTTCATCCCGACCGTCAACCCCCTCACTCTGAACATATATATTCTTGTCCTTTACCAGCAATAAACGGGCCATGTTCCACTAGACTTCCTTGTCTTCTTGCGTGCATGGTTCCCTCTCTTCCCCTATGGTCTTTCAGGTGGCTGTTCCCGAACACCCCATAGTTGAATCCGGCTGGTTCCGGATAATTATGTTTAACTAAAAGGTGGGAAAGGGATTTCTATATTTAAAACCTAATGACAAAACCACAGGGCAAGGGGAGGACTTCTCTACTCTAATCTTAGTGATCTAGCAGGCAAGGCCAAAGGAACAGTACAGGAGTCACTGTGAAGGCTTCAAAACCTGGTTCCAGCCAGGCTTTGACCAGCACAGCTTAGGGCTGAGGGTGGCTTTGGGGTTTCTCACAGTAATCCACCGGTGATCTCAGGATGTCAAAAGCCAAGGTATCCAAGTAGAGTGAGTGTGCTTGAGATGCTGTCCACCAGATCCCAAACTTCTCCTCCACTTGGGTGCAGCTCTGTAGGTTATTGTCCTCTTGCTGGAAAGCCACCACTACTCAGGATCCCAGGGAAATCAGGATGCAGGGTGTCCTTTACTCTGAGATCTCCCAGGGCTAACAGCAGTTTGTTGCCAACCCCTAATGGAGTCCCTCTCAGGGCACAAGCACCTTCTTCCTGCTTCTTCATTCCATCCTAGAATGCCTCAGCCTCCAGTCCTTCCTGCTAGGTCAACCTTAACAATTAATTACTAATCTTCTAACCCAAAATAGCAAACAACCTACACTAACTCTATTCTATCTAACACTATCCTACTCTACCCTACACTGGGGATTTCAACAAGGAAAGGTAAAAGGATAAATACATTGAACAGTTACATAGTTCAAAGCATAAAATGAGTAACAATGCAAAATTTCCAACAAAATCAATAGCAAATATGAAATGGCAACACAAAAGTCAAAACAAACATCAAACATAGCTCCTATTCAAATACAGAAATATCCTACCAACTAATAAATGCAAACCATTTTGAAAAATACATTTTAACACAACATTGCATAAGGCTTTACATCAAAATTAAACAAAACATCAAACTCCCTTATGCAAATTACATTTGAATGTTTGCAACTCAATTATATCAAAGTATTCACAGAATTTACATCTATACCCATATATACATATGACACATATGTACAGTATATACATAATATATGCATGTATAGTATACATATATACATGCATGTACACATAATATATACATATCAAATATACATGTGTACACCCTTTACATATATACAATACTTACACTATAATACAATTTACAATATACACATACTATTAATACCACTATTTACATTATTTGTCATATGTGATCTGTAGTATGTTATATGTTCTTCGTGTAATGCAATTTTGTTATGTTTGTTGTATCTGTACTATAATGTAGATTAGTACCTTATCTTATTCTCTAACCTAATCTAATACCATATCTATTTCACTAAACTATTCTAAACTAACCCCTAAGATATTAGTATATTAGTCTAGCTACATCTACCTAAATAACTAGCTAATCTTTGTTAGTAACTATCTCTTGTTAGTACTTACTTATCCTATAGCTAATTCTAATTGTATTAGTATTTATACATTGTTTCATTCCAGAAGGAACACAATGTATCCTAACATGTTTGTGTTGTATGTATCTGATTTGTTATGTTGTTTCTTTGCTATATTGTGTTGCAACATGTTACTGATGGATGCATGATACCTACCAAAACTCCAGATCTCCTGCAGATCTCCTTTCTCCTGATGATGTTCCATTCCTCTAGGAAATCTTCTCTTCTCTCTGGTTTTCCTCTTCTCCATCGGAGGTCTTGATAGTTTTATGTGCAATGTTGGATGCATATGAGTATGTAGTGATACTATTTACATTACCCAAAATACTTCCAAACCATTTAATCCAAATTGTCCATGATTAATCCTTTTCTTTAAGAAAATCCTCGAAAATGAAGTTTTTATCAGTTCAATTCATGAGTTCATCAGTCTTAATACAAAGTCCATAAATCCTGAATCCTCTTCATCCATGTCCTCTTCCAACTGAATGTCCCCTTCCACTGGAATGGTTCTCTCCTTACTGAACTTTCTAACTGGAGACTCTAATTGACTTAACATCTGAAATATATAATCTCCTTCTCCTCCTCCTTCCTCCTTCCTCCTCCTCCTTCCTCTTCGCAGTGTGACTGGTTGTGTGATTGCCTGTGGGAGGATTTGGGGCTCTGGCTGGACATATGGACGGGAGATTCCGTGCTTCCCAGATTATAGGGAGATGTCCTATGCCAAGTCCCCAGGCTTAGGCCTGATTCTTCATCTGTTTCTCAGTAAGGACTGGCAATTACTGCATTTCCTGTCTTCTTTGAGGAAGCAGGTTGGGAAAGTAGGGAAGAAAATCAATTAAGATGGGTGGGAAGGAAGTCTTCTGAAAGTTTGGAGACAAAAATATGGAACTTCAGAAGTTTGGAGGCTTTCTGAATCCCAGAAATAATTAGGGGGAGTCCTTGGCAGGACTGGATCCCAGGAATCCCAGCAAAGTCCAAGATTAGAGTCCTTGGAGGGATTAGATCCCAGGAAGTCCCATGGTGGACACAGAATAAGCACTGTGGACCTGGGTACTTTTAGGAGGACTCCAGGGAAAGGGGGATGGAACCCTGAGCAAGTTCCCACCAGGACTTAAATTCTGTGTGAATCCACAAAAAGGAGGACACCAGGAAAAGCGTATTTCTCTCTAGGAAGATAGATTGAAGACTACTTCATAGGTGAGGCAAACTCTCAGAAATGGCAAATTTAAAGTGACCAGAAATTTTTCCTCTCTGCCCCTCCCTTTCAGAAGTGGCTGGCTACTCTCTCCTTTGTGCTTCAGCTAGAAAAACCAGTTCTGTCATAGTCCCCTCCCCCCCCTGCCCCCTTGAAAGGAGCCCAATTGGTGATGGCCACAGACAATGTAAAAAAGTTTTAACAATTTTCACTTAGCTAAATCAATCTTTACAGCAATGTGGCATACCTGGAATTATTCATGCAGGTATCAGAGTCCCACTTCATAGAAAAGTGAAGAAGCAAAAGTGTATTTGTTTTAGAATATCTATTGAAGCATGAAAAAAGGCAATTAAGAAATGAAATTCATCATATGTCAGCCAGCTCCTTGCTAAGAGTTAACCCTTTTCTGACTCTTTTTCACAGAATTCTTTAGTCATGGAGATATGAATCATAATAATTGATCATTTGCCAGGATGAAAAGAGGAATCTAGCTTATATAATTCATGTTTTATATTTGTCAGAGTGTGTGTGATATGTCTGGGAAATGTGTCCTTGATCAGTCTGTGTGTTATATGTCGTTTGTGATCACAATGAGGGTTTTATATTTGGAAAAATAAATCTCATTCCAGAGGAATGGGGAAGACCAAAGCGTTTGAAAAATTCAGAAAATAACATCTTGATTTCTGAATGTCTTAAACTCTAAGATAATTTAATTGGTTAAAAGAACTCTTATTCTCTACTCTTATTAAGGCAAGAGTTAAACAAACTAACCTATCAAACATTTCTCCTTCCATTTCTCACTGGCCATGAGAAAGGAACATAGAAATTAAAAGACAGAGAAAGGGACAAATTTGATCCCATCACCAAATTCTATCAACAGGTTAAGTACTGAGTTAAGTACATATCTAATGAAAATTACAAAAGATTCTAAAATGCAATCTAAGAAAAACTTATTCAGACAGAAAGCAATGATTCTGAGTTGTGTACAGAAGTATAGAAGTACAGCTTAACTTTTCTAGCTAGCCAAAAAATACCATCAGTCTTGCTCAGTGCTTAACCAAGAGTGAAAAAGCTTCTTTAAACAACCGTGAATTTGACCTAACATTAATCACACTGATGTTGGTGAAAATTTAACTTAAAAATTATTAGAACAATGCAATTGGCTTACATTTCAAAATTAGACCCCTTTAGACAGACTGGTCCATGAGAAAATTATATGTTGAGAGCCAATCATCCACGCCACCCCAGTACAGCAGGAAGTAGTTATGAGAAGCTAAAAAAATATCGCCCATTCTACCCTAAACTCATGGACCTTTTTCCACCCATTAGAATATATTTGCTAAGGAATTGAATAGGTACTGATGGTATAGTGTAAATTAATTGACTACTAGTTAAAATTATTATGGGTATGAACAAGCATGTAGAATAGCTTCATGTGAACAGACTCAGAGAGGTGCAGTCCCTTTTGGGACTGGGATTTTGCCTCTGAGGAAGGTAGAGAGGGTCTTTGAACCTACCACCAGACTCTCTTGGCCAGGCTCCATGCAGAGGCCCGAAAGCCCACTGATTTGGCTAAAATTGAATCTATATGTCAGGGCCTTGAAACTCCAACGGCGTTTTTAGAGTGCCCACAGGAGGCACTTAGGATTTATTCCCTCTTAGACTCCACGGCACCCATTAGTCAACCCTGACTAAGTCCCTAGGGGTAAGGTGGAAATTCCACTGTGAATACAACCCCCAAAGTTCTGGCCAGGTGCAACGTATAAATTGGACCCTAAAAGAAACTTTGACTAAAATGATCCTTGAGTCTGGCGGAGATTGGGTGAAGCTCCTACCCTTAGCCCTGTTTAAAGCTCAGAATACACTGGGCCCCCTGTATTTATCCCCTTACGAGATACTGTATGGGTCCCTATCTCCCATTTTCTCTTCCCTCTCCTGACAATAGTCAGGCCCCAATATTGCGTGATTTTGTTCTCTCTTTCCCAGCTGCAACAGGATCTCTGGCCCCAGTTTGCAAGTATGGTTCTAGCCCCCCTCCCTCTTCCACCCCCCACACCCCCACCCTGCACATTCCTTTGATCCTGGGAACTGGGTCTGGGTCAGGAGACACCAGAAGCAGGCACTCCAGCCCCATTGGAAAGTGTCATTTGTTGTTTTTTTTTTTGTAACCCCTTCTGTGCCCCTAAGGTGAATGGGATTGGGTCCTGGATAACACCATTCCCACATCCAACCTGCAGACCCTCCCCCCTCCCCCCGAACCCCAGCCATGTCACCTGGATTGTCTGCAGCCAACCTGACTACTCCTTGAAGATCTGTCTGACCCGCAATGTTTTGGCCCTACCTTAGGCCCCTGCTTCCTTTCAGCCTACTGCTGATTTTAGCCTTGGAACATCATCCCCATGGGGAGCCTCTTTTGTCAACCCTCACCAACCCTGGAAATGGACCCTTTTATCATTGGGAGGGGGAGAGCTCCAGACGATTGTCACTTCAGGCCCTCCAACCTTTTACCTTCCTGAATGTAAAATTATTGCATATGTTTGGGGTTGCGACTATTAAGGGGTTGCTGTAAAACACAGCCCCACGGGCATCACTCCCTTTGTCCCACGAGCAATCCCAGTAAAGTCCTGTAACCAACTAGGACAGTATTACTGTAGCCATTGGGGATGCGAGACCATGGCCTCTGGATGGTCACAGACCCATGGCTGTCCTCAGGCCTGAATGATGTAGCCCAATGTGCGTCTGGTAAGGATAGTACAAATTGGAAAGGGGATGATCCCCGATGCAACCAGGTCAATCTTCGGGTTATTCAGCCCAGAGACCTAGGCTGGGTTATAGGCCACCCGGGGCATCAGGCGGTATCAGACTGAAATGATCTAGGTAGTGTTATAATTATTAAAAAAGAGGCCACAACCCCGCCTGAGGCCTCTGGCCTTCCAGGCCCTAACTGTGTTCTAAACCCCAAGTCCTGCCTCTTGAGCCTCCAACCTTCTGACCCTTCCTAGTTCCCCTGACTCCACCACTGCCCCCAATTTAAAGACTCTTTGAAAGCCCCTTGTGGCCTCTTCTTCAAGCCTCTTATACGGCCCTTAACAATTCCCGACCCAATTGGACCGAAAATTGCTGGCTTTGTTTGAGTGCTTGGCCACCTTACTGGGATGCTACAGTTTTAATTGCCTCCTATAATACCTCTGCCTTGGACCAACCAACTTCTTGTGACTGGGGGGACCAAAAGGTCGGCCTAACATTGCAACCCATTACTGGTTGGAGCACCTGCATCGGGAACTTTTCCCTCAGTGGAAAAATCCCCCAGTGCCTTCCCCAAGTTGGAAGCCCCACCACCATCAGCACTAAGTACTACATTCCCTCTCTAGGAGCACCATGATCCTGTTCTGTGACTGCTATCACTCCTTGTGTCCCATAATCTACTTTAGAGACCCACCCACAGGAGGTCTGACTGCTTGTCACAATCCTCCCCCTGGGGATCCATTATCCTGAGGAACAATTCTTGTCCCTGCAACCCCCAAAGTTCCTCCGGGTTTGCCCTAAACCCTACTATTCTTGGGTTAGCAGGGGCAGTCCCAGGTATCACCTCCTGGGCCCTCCACCAAGCTGATATGGGAGCAATACATCAGGCTGTAAACACTGATTTCAGGAGGGTTGAACAGTCACTGGAGGCCTTAGAAAAGTCCCTGACTTCCCTTTCAGAAGCAGTTCTGCAGAATAGGAGAGGCCTTGACCTTCTCTTTCTTAAAGACAGTGGTGAATTGAACCGCCCAAAGTTCAATTTTATACATTCAGTTTTTCTCAAGTTTTCCTGCAGCAGTGTGTGGTCTCTGCAGTGGCATCTCCATGGCATCTTCTAGAAGGAGTTCAGTCTCTGGATTCTGGGAGGCAGTAAATTTCTTTCATTGGAATAACTTAAACTTTTCATGTGAAATAAAAACACATTACCCCTTGAGGAGGATAGAAAGAAACATTGAAATCACACAGGGATACATGGATGACTTATAAGGCATATGAATCAATGCCAATTGAAAATGCCAAAAAAAATTACAAAAAGCCAAATAACTACTGGATGAAAATTCTAAATATCCAATTCCAAATCTTATATGTAAAAATTCTAAATAAAACCAAAATTAAATTGGTCTTTGAATAATGCTTGATTAAAGTAATCCATGTCAAACATCATGCACTCACCTACTCAGCAGCCAGGACCACAGTCAAACACCACAGTGTGAAAAATGGAAAAAGGAACTAGATATTTATTCCTTGATCTGATATTTCATCATTTCTTCTTTAGTTGTTTCTCATAGATATATAGAAATATAAATTTATTGATTATATCAGATTTGTCAGTTACACCAGCATCATAACAAATAAAGTGATACATAGGTGTTTATGGCTCTCTTGCAGCCTAATAAATAGATTTTTAAGAGCTACTTCAGCTGCTCTCTTGTATATCCCAGGTATCTTTGATTCATAATAGCTAAGTAAGAGATGATCAATCAACTAATCTACATCTCCTTTTCCCCACTGAGGGACAGATCACCAGAAAAACCCTTCTCCCTTTCATTTGTTAACTTGGGGAAAAAACCACAGAAGTACTTATGTAGTCAGGAAAACCAAGTCTTTAATCAGAAAAGGGAT
This sequence comes from Gracilinanus agilis, assembly GCF_016433145.1. Taxonomy (NCBI): domain Eukaryota; kingdom Metazoa; phylum Chordata; class Mammalia; order Didelphimorphia; family Didelphidae; genus Gracilinanus; species Gracilinanus agilis. Next base: position 209,514,892 of record NC_058135.1, read on the forward strand.
AGGTCCAGTATTTGGTTGCTTCACAAAGCTCAACTCCAAGAACTTTATAGGGCCCACACCCTGGGACTATGGGAAGGTATCTGTGGGAGGATGACCACACTAGGTGATATCTCCAAAGAACAATAGAATTTGGGAAACTTATGTACATCTTGGGGGAACCTAGGGCATAGAAGCATGATTGACATTACCATTGTAAAAGGGAAAAAGGGGTTTTTTGGTTGAGTGAATATTAAAAAGGGATGGTAGTTAGGGAATTGTGTAAATATCAATGGCCAAAAAAAAAGAATTCTCAAGTCAAATTGACTTTTATGATAATTTCTTTATAAATGAGAAGAGAGAAAGTAAGGAAATTAGAGAGAGGATAAGGTAAGGTAATTAACATAACACTAAATAATCTGCTCCAATCCTTAGCTCAACCCTGGCTGGGCTAGCTAGTCCTTAATTGGAAAAGACTCAGCCTTGAGCAGAGGGCTGGTGTTGAAAGAAACAGAAGCTTCAGTCACAGTGTCTCTTGAAAGGAGAGTTCCTTCATTGAAATCCAAGAAAAGCTGGTTTTTGCACTCACCACATGTAGTTCTAAGGGAGAGATCCTCCAAGTCCCAGCCACTAACCAGGAAGAAGGTTACAGGAAGTTTTCACTCCCTTATAAAGGTGCTTCTTTTCTTTTCATTTCCTGTGCCTTCCTCCTAGTTTACATGTCCAATCACAAGAGACACTTTGCTTAGTACTGCCCTGAGGGCAGTCAGTCAATTCTAATTCATCACACACTCTCTCACACATGGGTCACAGACCTCCCAACTTGTGAATTAGGTGGGGTTGTTTGGATTTTTGGTGACTAGATCTAAAGATGGGCAGGGTAGATTTAATCTCATTGTCTCATCATGGATACAAGGAAATGGGAGTGTCCAAATTACACTGACAGGAGACAAACAGGCTTGGGAAAGGAACCATATCCAGGGGCAGGTGTGTCAGAGAGTGACCTAATTATAATAGACACTAAAAGAAAGGTCATATATCAGGAGTGCAGGCATTACCTGTGTAGAGTGGCCACATCTGGGTTTATTCCTGAACTGCAACTTCATTGCTTTTGGTGGTCACAGCTTATTGGACTGCTCCAAATTCTTCCAGTTCTCACAAATGCCACATTTCTTGGGCTGCTCTCTCTTCTTACCCCAGTGAGAAATGTTTCTCTAGCTTTGTTTTGAGGTTATTTATTTTCTTTTTCTCCTCTGTGTGTGGTGGGATCAGAGAGTGAAAATTCATTTCTTTGCCATCTTAGCTCAGAGAAAGAAAGGGTTGAATGTAGCCAGGAGTCCTGCCCCCACCCACCCACCATCTTCAGTGGCAAGGAACTTGACCAGGCTTTCTTCTTAACTAGGCTACAGAGTTTAAATAAAATCAAAAGTAGACTCAATAGAAAGTCACATAGGTTTATTTGGGATTTTAGGAAAGGGAAGGTTTGGGAAAGAATAAATCTCTGGCAGCTACACAAGGATCAAAGCTCTCCTCCCAGGATGGGGGATAAAGGTGCCAAAACCTGTGTTTCTCTCTTTTTTTTCTCCCTCAGACACCTCCCACAAAGGAAGTTGGATGTGTCCAAGGAAGCCGAAGTAGAGAGTCCTGGGAGATGTAGTCTCCCATGGTTTAGATCCATTTTAAGATGCACATTTCCCACTGTGATCCTTTGGCAGAGCAGTCTCCCCAGTGGATTGTAAGAAACACAAATAAATTTACAATCACAATCAAAATAAAGGGTATATACATCAATGCAAGGGGAAATGGAAACAATTTTTAGAATAAAACAAACAACAAAGAAAACCAAATACTTTGCATTTTTTTAAAAAGGGGGGACTATCCCCTTTTTTCAGAAATATATAACAAATCCATTTAAACAGAACCAATGAATTTTAACCCCTCAAAGTTCAATTTTATACATTAAATTTTTCTCAAGATTTCCTGGAGTAGGGACATCTCCCTGGCATCTTCTAGAAGGAGTTCAGTCTCTGGATTCTGGGAGGCAGTAAATTTCTTTCACTGAAATAACTTAAACTTTTCATGTGAAATAAAAACACATTCCCCCTTGAGGAGGATAGAAAGAAACATTGAAATCACACAGGGATTCATGGATGAGTTATAAGGCATATAAATCAATACCAATTAAAAAGACCCCTCAGCAATAGTACAAAAAGCCAAATAACTACTAGATGAAAATTCTAAGTATCCAATTCCAAATCTTATACGTAAAAATTCTAAATGATGAAAACTAAAATGAAAATAGCTCTTTGAATAATGCTCGATTAAAGTAATCCATGTCAAACATAATGCACTTAGCTGCCATGACTATAGTCAACTGCCACAGTGTGAAAAATGGAAAAAGGGACTAGATTTTTATTCCACTGTCTGATATTTCATAGTTTCTTCTTTCGATGTTTCTCATAGATAAGGGATCCAGAACAGCCAATTGTTAGATACTTGATAGAAATTTTACAAGAAGAGTAGTACAAGTACTGCATCTTAACATATATCAAGCACTGTAACCTCAAGTCTCACTCTAGATTCAAGTCCTTTTTTATTGGTGTGGAATGTCAGCAATCTTAGTAGGATTGGTTTCTTTTCTTTTTTTTTTTTTTGCCTGTGTGCTCTTTTGGCACTACTCAGGTTAAGTCTGTATTTCTTTGGCACTGTGTAGATGAAGTCTGTGCTAAATTTTGATCCCATTTCTATGAATCAGAAATATTTACTAAGCAATGTCCCATAATAGTTAAATAGCAATGGCAGTTTCAATAGTCTAAGGCTTTTGGGCAGGCAGCTACATTTAGGACTAATGGACATTCTAAAGGACATACAAAACCTACACTAGTGGAAAATCAAAAAATCTTCCAATATTGATAACATGAGCATAGGAAAATTGCACCTGCAATTATAAAAAATTTTCTAAAAATCAAAAATATATTTCCTGTAATCAATGACACACACACACACACATATATATATATATATATATTACAATTTATATCACTCAAGGAGGGGTAGAATATAAAGGTTCTTACCCAAGAATTGAGTTCCATTTATTCTTAAATTAGCCATGATCCACAGTGTGAGTGTAAATGATGTTCTCAAAATAAAGTTTTACAAAACAATAGGCAATGGGTAAGACTTGCTGAAAGAAAATAAATTTTCAAAATTTACTAAATACAAGTACATTACAAGTTTTCCAAATTATAAATACAAGTTATCTGTCCAACTAATCCAAGGGCTTCAACAAAGGCATATGTTCAGGGTCAAATACAGGATGGTACAAAGAAAGATAGGAGAGTAGACAGGCACTGTATTCAAAATCCATTGCTTCTTCTTTGCTATTTGGAAGGGAGACAAAACTGAAAAGGATAAACTAAATAGCAACAAAAACAATAGAGTATAAGGGGTACCATCTTCTGCCCCATAAGGAGGGGCAGTAGCTCTCAGAGTATTTTGTGGACAAGCTCCACTTAGGATATACTGTTGCAGAGTCATTTGCTTTGAGTTATTTGCCTGATACAGATTTCTGGAATTATTATAAATCCTAAAGTTGTGATTCCTGAAAGTAGTATTCTAGTTCCTGTAGTTGTTTCTGAAATTATTATTTCTGATTTCCTGGAACAAATTCCTACAGTTCAACATTACATGGCCCTTATTCTCATAGAAGTGGCAGGTAAGGGATAGATAATTAGATTCTCAGAGAGGGGCAAGGCTATTGGTTGAGTATCATGCCCTCTTTCTTGTTTATTCTATCACTTTAAAGATTTTACTTCCTTTTGAATCATGTCCAGTAAGTCATTAGTCTCTCTGCCTTTTCCTTTGCGTGTCCATTAGAGATATAAACTGCAGTTCTCCTCAGCTCTTCAAGATTGATCTCAGGCCATTTTGGGCAATGTGTTTTAAAGTAGTCTTGAACCGCTCTGTAACAAATGTTAACAAATTTTTGCCATGTTTACTTGTATCCCTTTCAGTCAAGATTTAGGTACCTACCTACCAGCTCAATGAGACTATCCATATATTGAGAAGAGGTATCATCACTGGATTGTGTAAGATGTTCAAATTTGGTCCAAACATCCAGCTTTTCAGAGCATTCTCGCATTGGTTTGAGAATAGCATCCCTAACAGGATTTAAGTGCAAATATTCCTTGAGGTCATTGTAGTCCCAATGAAGCTCTTGAGATGGCCAGTGTGCTGCATTGTGCCCTCAGACTTTATTAACATGAGAGATGATCTTATTCCTCTCATGTTCTGTTAGAAAGGCCTGAAGCAAGTTTTCAATATCCTTATAGGAAGGATCATATTGAAAGAATATGTCAGCCATCTCTTTTGTTACCTCTATAGGTTTGTCTTTGTAGCTTGGAGTATCTTGTTTAAATTCTTTAATATCCTGAGGTATGAAAGGAGTATAGTGTCTTAAGTTTAACACATCCCCATTTTGTCCAGTTGTGGGCTCTTCCCTTAAGGGGAAAAGGCCTTCAAAGGAATTGGTCAGTGATTGTGGTTTCTTAGGAGGTGTCTGTGTGCTTAGAGTTCACCTCCTCCAAGGCCAGCTGGGCTGCTTCTGGCACCTCATATTCCACAAAGCAAAACCCTTGTGTTTCTTGGTGACTGAGTCCCAGGACATGTCTCTGCTCTTGATAGGACCAAAGAGGGCAATGCCCTGGTGGAAGGTTTCTTCTCCCAACTCATAGTAAACAGAGCCTACTTGATTTTAATCAGTAGTCAATTTAATCAATCAGTACTCAATTTCACAAAATAACACAAAAAATATCTCTTACTCCATGATGTGGGAGTCTTAAAGAATGCGAAGTATGGTACAGCAGCCTGCCAATCTATTTCCCCATTACACATGATAGGCCAGAGATCACATAGGGGCAATTCTCAGTGCATGACAGTTACTTGTAATTATAAGATTGATTTCATCTTGAATTTTCACGGAGATATGTTCTCTGAACCATCAATATTGGATGCATCATTTTCTTTGAACCTTTTTCTCTTTTCTTTTTTCCTTTCTCCAGTTTCAAATACAGTTAAACTTTGATTTTTCTCAGCTTTTT
>NC_058135.1:209524583-209538181 GCF_016433145.1 Gracilinanus agilis
CCAGTTCCAGACGGCAACTGCCCCCACAGGAAGTTCACTAACTTACTTAAAGAGATCGTGTCTTTCATCACTTCCTGTGGTCCACCTCTAATTCAAATGGACAAATGACAGTTTCTACATTGATTTGGACTGCCCAAAGGGCAGTCCCTTATTCTTGATTTGTTACTTATTGTCACGTGTGGGTAACTCGTCTCCCCTCCCCACTAAGGGAGGTTAGGGTGACATCATTAGCACGCCTGGGTTGAGTATATTTTTGACTATTAATGGGCTGGAGCTAATTCGATTTACACACCTTGAAGGCTGAGTAGAAAGGCATGGATTAAGGGCATTTTTTGTGAAGATGAGATCTAATAGCAGGCCCCCATAGACATGGAGGACAGTCCTCTCAGCCTCTTTTTTATTTTTTTTTTTAATTTTTAAAGCTATCTTTTATTAATTTTGTTTTTTATATTCTTGGAACACATATAGTAGCCAGTGACGATGGTCTCAAAGTCCTGGATCCTGAGAGCACTTTGGGACAGCCGTGTCCTGTGTCCAAGACCTCTGCTCACCAGCCTCCACTTATCCTGCATCATCACGGGCCTTTGTGCCCAGCTCTCCCCAGAGGCTGACCAGCTTTTGCAGTAAATAGGGCTTGGTGGTGTTTCAGAGCTTCCTCCCTCTCTGCCAGCAGATGCTGGATGAGCTCAGCCAAAGAGACTCTCGGGTCTATCAGCTGGACTTTCAAAGATGGGAGGCTCTTTCACCTCTTGGATTTCTGAGAGATGTTCAGGGCAAAAATGTAAAGATTCCTCGGGTACTTCTAGTAAAATAGAACCATCTGGAGCACCTCTTATTGTTGCTTTTGGTTTACACGATAGGTGTTTTCCCAGAAGATTTGTGGAGACCCGGGCATTCATGGAAACCACCACCAAGTCCTATGACAGAAGCTGGTCACACCCTGTCTTGATGCTCACATTTGGTTCTATAGAAGGCCAATTCCAGGTCCTTTTCAGTAGAGAGAACATCTGGAGAAGACTGGGGCTGGCCACACCACCATTTCAATTTGATCAAAGGACGAGTTTCTGTAATCTTAGCATCAATTTCAAGCTAAACGTATAGAAGCTAATTTCATTCTTAGAATTTGCTCTTGGGCTGATGTTTTTTGTTGTTCAGTTGTTTCATTCCACTCCTAATTGTTGTGACCTCCTTTGGGATTTTCTTGGCAAAGCTACTGGAGTGATTTGTCATTTCCTTCTCCAGCTCATTTTACAGATGAGAAAATTGAGACAAATAGAATTAAGTGACTTTCCCAGGGTCACACAGCTATTAAGTATCTGAGGCTGGATTTGAACTTGAGGAAATTGAGTCTGACTTAAGGCTGAACTGTGTCACTCCCTGGGACACTCAATGCCCTTCAGGATCACTGTCCTTTCTCTGCTGGTGGAAATCTGTGTGATTCTTAAAGAGCTAAATTGAACAGTTTATTTTGTAAAATCTATTTTCTCCCTGTAGTGTGGACATGGGGGGAAGAAACAAGAAATTCTTAAAACTAATATTTGATCAATTTAAAAAGCTATAGGCAGGCACACATTGGTAAAGAAGCAGCCCATGAAAATGTACACTTCACTTAACCAACTATTGATTCCTGACATTCTTCCCTGGTCACATCTTTGCAATAATGATATGAGATCTTAAGGTGCAAAGATTGTCCTGAAAGTCTAGAAGTTTCCCTCATTTGTATAGTTTCAGTGATTGTCCCGTTCTCCAGAACAATTCTTTTGGTGATGTGGTAAAATGACTCTTGGCAGGATTAACACAGATAACGAACTCAATAATAGCTTTGGCAGTAGTTTGCTCCATTTTCCTCATAGCTTATGTCTTATTCAAATGGAAGACACCCCCCACCCCCAAATGCTCTGTTTTGGTTTTTTTCCACAAGTGGTGGCAGAAAGAATTCTCCAAGATTGGTGGGGTTTGCGGGAAGATATGTTTACAACAATTAAGGCTTTGCACCAATTGATGCCACTTTGTACTTTCATCTCCCTCTAATTACTAAAGAAGATCTTTTCTAAGTTAAGTCAAGGGTTTCATCAATCAGGAAAGTGTGTTCAAGCAGCAGAGCAATCATAAGATCATATACACCAGTTGGTAGGATATGTTGAAGCCCTCTAACTGACAGTGAAGACATCAGCTTCAGGTTCCCTCACTCTATTTCTCAAGCAAGACCTGGGCAAGATTCAGAGCATTTATGATCTCAATAAAGAGCTTTTAAATAAGAGTTCCTTTGACTTCTTAGCCATTTCCTTTGCGGTCTTCTTATAATCTCTAAAATTACACAATTCTTTTCTGGACAGAACCTGGAATTTCCTAGTTGTACAGGCAAGGTGTTTATCAGGAAAAAAAAAAGAAAAAAAAACTTGTTCAAGTTGTTAATGGAATATATTCTTTTTTTTTTTTTTTCAGTCTTGCTAAAGTTTGTGACACTGGCTAGCCTTAAGAGTCTGAGAACCTAGCATTCATTCTTATTATCTTCTTGGAGTGACTCTGCTCTTATTGGAGTCAACCCTCTTGGAGTTCACTCTGTACTAGTCTCTCCAGACTGCCTTCATGGCTTTTATAGAAGTTTCCTGTCCCCAGCCCTTTTCACAGGGCCAATCACAGCTTCCAAATTGTCTAGCCCTGCATTATCTGGCAATCAGGAACAAGAGTAGTATTTACACTACCTATGTGAAAGGGTTTATGGTAAGAGCAAGATAACATGAAAGTGCTTTGTGATCCTAAAATGATTAGTTATTGTCAATGTTTTAACTTCAACTTTGGCAAAGAGAATACACGATTGCCTTTTGATAAGTGTGAATTTAAAGAGAACCAAGAATTCCCTTTCACAGTCCCTTATTTGCCAGTTGTTCCAGTAAAATAATATCTTAAAACACCAGTGATGTTGATGGTTTAGTTTACCTTCAGTGTACTAAAGTTGTACACAGCCTTCTTTAAAAGAGGAAACCATCCCTGCAGGCAGGCTCAAGAAGAACCAGACCCCTTTCTGTACTAACTGCACCAAGGGCATGCTGCTATGTCCTGCACACACACACACACACACACACACACACACACACACACACACACACCTAGGAAAACGTGAATATAAACAACATTTATGCTGGCCTTTTCTTTTTCTTTTAAGACAAAAATGAAGCCAAGTCTGCTAAGAAACCAATCATCCACCCAGTATTACTGTTCATTTTATAACAGATATTTTTTTTCCTTTTGATGTGAACTACAACCATTTACATTAGCACTGTACTTGAGTGCAGTCTCAGCAATTAAAACAGTTCTACAGTGAAAATTTTCACCTACAACACAAACACATTTATTCTAACATTTCTAAAAGAAATATTAGCCTTGGTGTTAATTCACATATATCATGCTTCCTCAATTTGCAGGGGAAATATTTATAAGTTTGTATACATCAATAAATTGCAGTGAAAGTTCTTCAGTCTTTGTATTTGAATTATTCAAACCCTTTAAGATTCTTCATCTCATTTAAATTTTTTCCTGGATGAAGGCATGCTGTAGAGCCTGGTTGATGGTAATTCGTTTAGCTGGATCCAACATTAAGATCTGGTCCAACAAGTCCTTTAGCTGGTATACTTTTTTGTGTTGGTCTTGAGGAAGTCTCTGGCACCCAATCAAATCAGCCAAGAGGTCCTTGGTAGGATTAATGGTGCTCATGACAGTAACTTTCTCCCTTTCTGTTAGTTTATCTACTTCCTTGTACATAAAGTTGAGATTCTGATCAAAGTGTTGATCTTTGAACACACCTTTTCTTATCATCTTATTTGGCATTTTCCCTTTGAGGTCCATAACAAGTTTCAACATATGATTATTGGTTTTACCAGGAAATAATATTTTTCCAGTATAAAGTTCATATAGTGTGCAGCCTACAGACCACATATCTATACCATAGTCATAGCTTTTTCCTATAATAATTTCAGGAGCACGATAAAATCTACTGATGAGATAGGGTGTAATGTCATTATCTGCAACATGTGAAGCTGATCCAAAGTCACAAAGCTTTAGAATAGTTTTTGATTCATTAACCAAGATATTGTCTGGCTTGATATCAGCATGTAGGATATTGCACCTTTTAAGGAGTTTCAATGCCAAGAACAACTGCTGACTATAGGATCTTACAGCCTTAATGTGGAGACCAACATCCTTTCCATACCTTTTCAGTACCTCTCGTAAATTCATACTTAGAGGCTCAAACACAAGACAGAGATGTTGTTTATGGTAAAAGTGTTGGAAGAGCCGCAAACAATGAAATTTGTCATCAGGATCAGCAACATTAAGCTTTTTCAAAAATTCCAGTTCTTTTAAACCTGTTTTTTGCATAAACTCATTGTTCCTGATGATTTTCACTGCCACTTCCTGGTTTGCTCTTGCCATATCTCTGGCTCTCACTACATTACTGAAGACACCTTGTCCAGTATAGCCATACACATTGTACCGTTTGTCTAGGACTTCACCTATGTTAACACAGTAATAGCCTTCTGCATCAGTCCAATTATCCCTGAGGTTGGGATTCTCTTTGAAATCTTTTCCAGTGCCTGCAGCCGGAAGACGAGCACCATCAAAATATGCAGCAAACATAGCATCTGAGTCATTGAACATGTCAGGAGCCAATAGTTTCTTCTGAGTTGAACCATTATTTTGTTCAACTGTGATAAGATTGTGCTTGGCTTTTACAGAAACCTCAAATGTATCAACATTTTCCCTTTCATATTCTTTAACATCAGCAGGAACCCGTTCTAAAATGTCATCAGGAGAGGGTGAACGTGTTCGAGTGCAACTCTGAGGGCTGCTTTGCTCAGGTGGCTTAGACATATTAGTAACCTCAGCAAGGTATTTATATTTCTGAACAATTGCCTGTCTTTGGATTCTTCTCTGCTCTATTAGGGCTTCTTCATCTTCTTCTTCTTCAACATCAAAGTCTTCTAGGTTATCATCAGATGATGATTCTTGTTCAACTTTCATTCCTTCAGAAAGGGTTCCTTTAAATTTATCTTCCATTACTTTGCTTCTGCGCCTATGACCACTCCTTGATCGAGACCACCTAGGAAGTTGAGATCTACTCCGCCTACCTCTATCTCTTCTTCTTGGGGACCTGCTTCTCCTCCTTGGAGACTGGCTTCTCCTGAGTGGTGATTGAGATCTCCTGCGGATAGGAGACCTACTTGGTCTTTTTCTGGTTGGGGACCATCTGCTAATAGGACTGGCATATTTTGATCTCTTATGTCTGCTAAAAATATCATCTCTAGGATGTGTTCTTGGAGAAGAAAATCTCCTTTTTGGTTCTCTTTGTTTTCTTTCCACTGATTGACTCTTAGCTCTTGTACCAGGAGACAGAGTCTGAGATGGTGATTTACTTTGCTTGGATCTCTGATCATTAAATAGAGGGGACCTACTCCTTGATTTATCCCGCTGTTTTGGAGATAAACTTTTTCCTTTAGGAATACAATCTGGTCTTCTACTTGGTGACCTATTTTCTTTCCCAGAAGAAGCATCTTTAGAGGGAGCTTTAATTGGTTTCTTTTCTTTGTCAATCTCAGATCTTTTGGATTTTCTATCTTTGGATCTGCTTCTTAGTTTTATTGGAGGTTTGGATTTTTTCCCACAATCATGGCTTTTGCTTTCATTTCTAATTGGAGATTTCTTTCTATCTTTTGATTTATTTTTATCTTCTAATTTAATCTTACCCTCAGTAGGGGATTTGGCCTTTCTAATTTTCTTCTGAGATTGCCTTTTAAGTGTGGGAGATTTTGATTTTCTTGCTTGAGCTTGAGATTTGCTTCTTTTAGATGGACTCTTGGACTTTTTTCTTTCCTTAGATTTACTTCTGGTTGTCTTTTCTTTAACTCTTTCAATGCTTCCCTTGCTTTTCTTTTCATCAGATCTATGTCTAGACAGTTCTTTTGATCTGCTTTTGCTTTGTTTTTTTGAACTATTTTTGTCTACGAGTTCAAGTTTTCCCTTAGTGTTTGATGACCTAGCAGTTGATCTATTCCCATTTCTTGCCTTCTCATGTTTTTCTCCCTCTTCTTCGGAACCTGACTGGTAACCGGGTAATATTAGCCCCATTCCAGATTGCACTTTTTCTTCCATCAACTCATTATCAAGTTCGGCTTTAATCAAAGCTCTCAGTTGCTCCAAATCTTCCAGCAAAGCTAAGTCATAATTTTTAGATCTTTTTGCTGGAGGTGCCCCTTCTTTGTAAGAGGCATCAATAATGTCTTTTCGTTTAGGTTGCTTATGTTTATGTTTTTTGTCGTTGTCATCTTCTGAAGAATGTTTATGTTTCTTGTATTTGTTTCTATGTTTGTGCTTCTTTTTTTGGTGTCCAGGGTGCTTGTTTAGAGATTGGTCCTCCTCTAATAGTTCTCCATTTTCTTCATTTATGCTCTTTTCAGAATTATCTGCATCTTCCATTTCAGGCCCTTCCCTTGTTGGCTGAGACTCGAAGGTGGCCATTTTGAATTTCCCCTCAATGACAATCTTAAAAGGTGAAAGTTAAAGTTTTCCAAAAGGGGTCACCCTGAGGTACAGAAGAACTAAAGGAAGTACTCTGGGCCAAAGCAGACACAAATCCATCCAAACCTTAATGCCATTGATATGTTGTCCTAGACATGAGGATTAGGGGGTGCTGTAAGTATTAAAATTAACACTTTGGCTAAATATATGAATATTTAAAATCTTCTATTCATAAAGTAGAGAAATACAAAAAGGTAGAAAAGACATTAACCTATCTAACTAAATATTGTTCCAGTCCTTAGCTCAGCCAGGATTTGTTGACCTTCAATAAGAATTAAACTATCTGCCAAAGACAGGAACGGAAAATCAGCTATTCACTCACCCAAGATAATGACTAGAGCTGAAGGGAACTCCTGAGGCCCACTTTCTTTGAGACAATCTTCTTGAAGCCGAACTTCCTTCTTGGAGTGACTCTCTTCTTGGAGTTCACTCTCTACTAGTCTCTCCATAATGCCTTCATGGCTTTTATGGTGGTTTCCTGTCCCCACCCCTTTTCACAATGGCCAATCACAGCTTCCAAATTGTCTAGCCCTGCCCAGGGGGCAGTCTTTGTGGAAAATAGTTCTCACCTTCTGGAGGTGTGAATATTCATCAAAAGGGTTCACACTTTCTCAGGGTGTGAACAAGTTTCTGACTGTTGGTTAGCTGGCTTCTCACCTAATACTTGGTACCTGTTATTGCTGCTTTTAGTTTACCTAATAAGTCTTTTCCAAGAAGATTTTTGGGGACCCTGGCATTAATAGAAATTACCCCCAAGTCCTGTGGCAGAACTTGGTCAAACCTTGTCTTGATGCTCTCAAAATTTTTTTCTACATAAGGCCAATTCCAGCTCCTTTTTAGTAGAGAGAGGATCTGGAGAAGACTGTCTGGCTGCATGATGTCTGAGGGTGTCTCTGTCGACCTTTTTCAACTCCTCCTTCAGTGTTACAGGGCAGCCTACTTGTTGTGCAGGTCTACATATATATATATATATATATATATATTTTGCCCTGGGCATGAGAATTATTCTCCCAAGAGTTAATAATGGTCATTGCTCCTGTCAACAAGAGAGAGTCAAGTAATCTCTGGATTTGTGCCTCATTTTGGGGCGGGGGGGGGGGAGGTGCATTTGAGTATATTCAAATCATCCTGAAGCCTTCTATATATGTTCTTTCAACCTATACTCAAGTAATGATATTCTTAAGCTTACAGATAGTCTTCCCATATAAGAAGTCAGCAGTTTGACCTTATTTTATATCCATTATAATTGGTCTCTCATGGGTAACTTCTTATTTTTAGAGATCAAACTTTCAACTGGTTTGTGGTCTTTTCCTCAAGAATAGCTGAACGTCTTCAAATTTATTAACCTTCCATTTTTCCTTATATAATTCTATTCAGTTTTGTTGGGTAAGTTATTCTTTGTTGTAAACCCAGCTCTTTAGTGTTCTGAAATATCATATTCTATGTTTTTCTTCTATTGTTCACAGACTAAGTCTTGCTATCCTGACTATAGTTCCTTAGAATTTGAATTGTTTTTGTTCTCTTTACTTTTGTAGAATTTCCTCCTTTCCCTGCAAGCTTTGGGATTTAGCAATACTGTTCCATTAGTTTTCATCTTGGGATCCCTTTGAGAATATTGATGAAATAGATTCTTTCAATATCCATTTTAGCCCCAAGTTCTAAGACTTTGGGGCAATACTCCTTCATAACTTCTTGAAGCAGACTGTCTAGGGGAAGCTATGTGACTTGAGTGGTTAGAGAGGCAGGCCTGGAGACTGAAGTTGCTAAGTTCGAATTTGGCCTTAGAATACTTCCTAGTTGTGTGACCTTATGTAAGTCACTTAACTTCAGTTACCTAGCCCTTAATACTCTTCCCCCTTGGAATTAACACAGTTTTCATTTTAAGACAGGGGAAGGGTTTAGAAAATTATAATGTCTAAGCTTTTTTATTGTGACTTTCTCATAATCAAATATTATACTGTTCTCCTTGATCAGTTTTCAATGTCAGTTATTTTTGTAATAATAATTTTCATATTCTCTACATTTTCATTCTTAAGAATGTCTTAACAACATAAGAAATCATTAGCTTCTCTAGTCCAGTTCTGATTTTCAATGAATTATTTTCTTTTTGAAGTAAAGTAAATGATTAAAACTAAAACCAACTCCCACCCTGCATACCTGTCTGATATGTAATGTCTTGTTCCCCTTAAGTCTAACCACCGAACCAAACCACTAAGTCCTTTTAACTTTAGGGTAAAGTCCTGTTCCTTCCTGAGCACTGAACTGAAAACATGAGTCTATTCATAGGTATTAAAGTTTCAAAAATGTATTTAAACTCTACTCTGATTATGTTGCTTTGGAGCTCCTTGGCTGGGCTCCCTTAGCTAGCTAGGAATAAAGACTTCTCCGTGCTTATATTGCATTGTCTTTGTGTGTTCCTTCGGTGGTCATAGAAACGGACCCTAACATTTGGGGGCTTGTCCAGTGGATATAACCTTCTGAGGACCACCGGGACAGGAGAAGCTCTCTCCCAGATTTTGTGGCAACTTCCTAGAGTTGGGCAGTGTGTTTGTGAGCTGTGATTGCTTGTGTGATTGTGTGTTATGGGGGGAATTCGGGTTCTGGATGGACATATGACTTAGTGGACAGATTAATTACCGTGCCTTCTGGGCAAGATAGAAGGACGTCCTATGCCAAGTCCCCAAGCAAAAACCCGATTCCTCACCTGTTTCTGAGTGTTGTCCAACGATTATCACATTTCCTGTCTCCCGAGAAGGAACAGGTAGAGAAAGTCAGGAAGTGAATCAATTAAGAAGGGTGGGAAGGAAGTTGTCTAAAAGCTCAGAGACAAATATATGAAACTTCAGGGGGTTGGAGGCCCTCTTTCCCCCGGGAAATAAATAGGGGGAGATCAGAGTTTGAGTCTCTGGTGGAATTAGATTCCAGGAAGTCCAGGGTTTGATTCCCTGGCAGAACCCCTTGAAGCCCGTAGGGGACGTACAACAGGTGTGGGGAAAGTAATGAACACTGAGTCCTTTTAGAAGGACTTTAGGAAAAGTGGGTTGGAACCTTGAGCAAGCTCTAACCCCGAGTTGAATTTTGTTGTTTGTCTGTCTGTTCCTTGTATAATCTGTTGGTTAAAAATGGGCAAGAATCAATCAATTCCCTTGAATTTGGTCTTGAGCCATTATTCTGATTTTAAAATCCGTGCCCATAATTTGGGGGTGGAAGTGAAGCGAGGGAAATTGCAAACGTTTTGTAATACAGAATGGCCTACTTTTGGAGTTGGATGGCCTTGGGGAGGGACATGGGAAAAATCAGTCATTTTGGCTGTTAGAGACCGTGTCCTTCTCCCAGACCCAGAGGGACATTTGGATCAGTTACCATACATTTTAACTTCGCAGGATCTGGTCTTGGACTCCCCACTTTGGTTTCAGCTAATTACAGGGGTGTCCAACACCAGTAACGATCAACCAGCTCTTAATCAGGTTTTTTTTTTAAACCCTTGTACTTCGGTGTATTGTCTCATAGGTGGAAGATTGGTAAGGGTGGGCAATGGGGGTCAAGTGACTTGCCCAGGGTCACACAGCAGGGAAGTGGCTGAGGCTGGGTTTGAACCTAGGACCTCCTGTCTCTAGGCCTGACTCTCACTCCACTGAGCTACCCAGCTGCCCCTCTTAATCAGGTTTTGGTTGCACAAGCCTGCCAGCCCACAGGTTCCAACCCCAATAAGATTCAAAAACCACCCCCAGTTTTGCCTACTCCAGATGAGCCCCCACTGGATCCTCCCATCCCCCCACCACCATATGTATTGGGGTCCTCGTCTGCCCTTTATCCCCCTTTGCCTTCTCAAGGAAGGGATAATGAGGCAGAGGCTGTAGCCTCTTAGGTGGATTTTCCCTCCCCCCCTGCACACCATACTCAAGGCCGTGATCAGTGTGAACGCCATGCCCCTGGTACCGAAGCCCCTTCCTCTACTACTGCCCTTCCAGTTCGTACAGTTGGCCCCATGGTTCCGGGAGGCCCTTTAGTTCATCAATATTGGCCTTTTACTTCAAATGATCTTTATAATTGGAAACATCAAAATTCACCCTTCTCCGAGCAACCCCAGAAATTAATTGATTTGGCTGAGTCTATTTTTTTAACTCATAGTCCCAATTGGGATGATTGTCAACAACTCCTCCATACCCTTTTTACTTTCGGAGGAACAAGATCGCATTTATGCCAAAGGACACAAATTTGTCCTTGGTGATGATGGTCGGCCCACAGTAAATCCGACCCATCTTGCTGTTGTTTTTCCTGTTAACTGTCCAGACTGGGATTTCACTTCAGAGGGAGGTAGGGAGTATCTCTGAACCTACTGCTAGACTCTTTTGGCCGGGCTTCTAGCGGCCTGAAAGCCCACTAATTTGGCTAAAATTGAATCTATATGACAGGGCCCTGAGGAAACTCCAGCAGCATTTTTAGAGAGCCTACAGGAGGCATTTAGGATCTATTCCCCTTTGGACCCCACAGCACCTGCCAGTCAGATCACGGTTCTTTTGACTTTTGTAAATCAGGCAGCCCCAGATATTCGGAGAAAGATTCAGAAGCTGGATGACTTTATCAACCAGCCTTTCTCTGACCTTCTTAAAATAACTGAAAAGGTTTTTAATTCTCGGGAAACCCCAGAGGAGCAGGCAGAACAATTTTGACAGGAGGACCTTGAGTGTCAGTTACAGCTTAAGAGGGAGGAGGAAGAACGAGAAAAAAAAGAGACAGGAAGAATTGCAATCCCAAGAGGATAAATCTAGGAAACAGTTTTTAAAGTATCAGCAACAGACAACTCGTATTCTGGCAAAAGCCCTTGCTCAACCTGGGGTTCAGCCTGGAATCTCATCTGGCCCACCCTCAATCCTTTGTGGTTATCCCAGAGGATGCCCCAGAGCCTCAAGAGGCTCCTTTTATTGTGGTGACCCAAACCATTGGAAATGACAGTGCCCTCAGTTATGGCCACATCGCCCCCCATGGCAGGGACGTCCCTCCCCAGCACTTACTTTTGAAGGAGAAGATTGAAGGGGACAGGTCTCAGGTCCCTCCCCGAGTCCTGGGTAACAGCAAGTATTGAGGGGAAGTCACTTCCAATGTTGGTAGATATGGGTGCAGAACATTCTGTTCTGACAGCCCCCTTTGGGAAGCTGTCCTCTAAGTCATCTTCGGTCCAGGGTGTGGCTGGAGTTAACTGGTATCCCTGGACCAGCTCCTGTACTGTCAATTTAGGAACTCGACAAGTCACCCATTCCTTTTTGGTTATTCCAGACAGTGCTGCACCCCTTTTGGGGAGGGATTTGTTACATAAAATTGGGGCCCATATTCAGTTTACTGCAGGAAAAGTTATGGTTTCTGATGATTCGGGGACCCCCTTGCATGCCTTAGTTCCCTCCCTGCAAGATGAGTATAGACTTTTTTCTGAACCAATACCTGAGGGTATTTCCCCTCATGTTTGTCCCTGGGTGGAAAAATTCCCTACTGTTTGGGCAGAGCGGTCCCGAGTGGGCCTCGCCATCAATCAAGCCCCTATTGTGATAACCCTAAAGAGTGGGATTCTACCAGTACGAGTCAAACAATATCCTATGTTCTTAGAGGCAAGGAAGGGTATTCAACCCCATATTGCCCGTCTCTTAAAAGCTGGGATTTTAATACCCTGTCAGTCCCCATGGAATACTCCTCTGTTGCCTGTTAAGAAACCTGGGGGAACAGATTATAGACCAGTCCAAGACCTCAGGGAAGTTAATAAGTGCATTGAGGATATACACCCTACTGTCCCCAACCCGTATACACTTTTGAGTAATATCCATCCTTCCCTGATTTGGTATACTACTCTGGACACAAAAGATGCTTTTTTACACTTCCTCTTGCACCCATTAGTTAACCTATTTTTGCTTTTGAATGGTTTTCCTCTGATATCCATTCTATAATTTAACTCACTTGGACGTGCCTGCCACAAGGCCTCAAACTTAGCCCGTCTCTCTTTAGTGAGGCCTTGGCTAGAGATTTGCAACAATTCCGTGAGCAAAATCCTGAGGTCACTCTTTTACAGTATGTTGATGACCTCCTCATTGCTACTCTGACTTGACTCTTGGCAGGATTGACACAGATAACAACTCAATAATAGCTTTGGCAGTAGTTTGCTCCATTTTCCTCATAGCTTATGTCTTATTCAAATGGAAAGCACTCCCCCACCCCCAAATGCTCTGTTTTGGTTTTTCTCCACAAATGGTGGCAGAAAGAATTCTCCAAGATTGGTGGGGTTTGCGGGAAGATATGTTTACAACAATTAAGGCTTTGCACCAATTCGATGCCACTTTGTACTTTCATTTCCCTCTAATTACTAAAGAAGATATTTTCTAAGTTAAGTCAAGGGTTTCATTGTTAGGGGCCAGAGCCTCAAGATAAAATCAGCTATTCTCTTGGGAGACAGACTGTTAGGAGCCAGAACATCAAGATAAAATTAGCTACCCTCTTGAGAGGCGATATTGATCATGGACCCGATCATGCATAGGTAGCAATAATTAAAAAACCACCTCAAGGACTTTCTTTTCGCATTCCTTTCCCTTTAGTAATTGCTGACCCCCTTCTGCCCTCAACCTATATATTCTTGTCATAGGCCTGCAATAAACGAGCCTTGCTCCATTAGACTCCCTTGTCTTCTTGAGTGCTTGGTCTCTCTTCTTTCTCCCTATGGTCTTTCAGGTGGCTGTTTTACGGACCCCACTGTTGTAACCGGCTGGTTCCCAGACATTTCATCAATCAGGAAAGTGTGTTCAAGCAGCAGAGCAATCATGAGATCATATAGACCAGTTGTTAGGATATGTTGAAGCCCTCTAACTGACAGTGAAGACATCGGCTTCAGGTTCCCTCACTCTATTTCTCAAGCAAGACCTGGGCAAGATTCAGAGCATTTATGATCTCAATAAAGAGCTTTTCAATAAGAGTTCCTTGGACTTCTTAGCCATTTCCTTTGCAGTCCTCTTATAACCTCTAAAATTACACAATTCTTTTCTGGA
>NC_058135.1:209548177-209569186 GCF_016433145.1 Gracilinanus agilis
TAGGGCAAATGCAAGGTTGTAGATACAAGAATTACTTTGGTTCCTGACAGGAGACCTCCTTCCTCCTCTGTGGCCCAGGACTGAGGATGTAGGTAGGAAGTCTACCCCAATCAGGAAATAGCAAGATATATAGAGCATGAGCTCTTACTGGAGAAGGATTAAGGTTAAGAGTGACTCCCTTACTTTCAATGGTATGAAGAGAAAGTTTTCCTTTCTTTAAGTTTCCTTTAAAACTTAGAGACTTAGATGATGTTGACATGGTTAAGGGGCAGTGATGTAAAACATGAGAGGCCACAGAGACTTTGGCACAAGGAGGAAGCAGGATGAGTGGTACACTTTAATGGGGTGCCAGCAAGAAGAGTTGGATAGTTTTGACTGTGCATGGGTCTTCTGGAAGAGGATGAAACAGGAGACCTGGTCCAAGATAACACTTGTCAGGAAGAAGCCTTCCATAGGAACCCATCATGGAAAGTGGATAGTGAGATTGCAAATGGATTCATTCATGGGTTATAGAGAAGTAGCGGTGCAATAAAAGCCAGGAGTAAAATAACAAATCTTTGAAGGGACTTTGCCAAAGGTAGGTGGCCAAGAGAATATTCAGGGAAGGAGACCGTATGCAAAGCAAGAAATTAGAGGTCCAAACCCACTGGTATTTGGGGTTGAGGGGGAGGTTATGACAACCCCAAGAAAGGAATGGTAAAGAGAGCCTCTAGTAGGAGCTACCTAGTTGGCTATTAGGTTAGCCCACTTGCTTAGAACAATGGGGATGGATAAGTGACTTCAGACTAGAAATGCTGTTATGGGCACAGATTCAGTGAGAATTAATCCCTGCAGAAGAATACAATCTGCTGAAAGCCAGAGATGAAGAGTTGGGTTGGAGTGGCTTAAGACAGAAAGGGAACAAAGAGGGCAACTAAGGCCAGGAGTTCAAGCTGGTGAATAGGATGGTGATGACCATATATAGGAAGCAATGCATTAACAACAAAGTCAAGTTCCATAGCTAGTATGGGTTCGTGCTATGGGAGATTCAGTGGGGTTTTAGAAAGGAGAAGAGATGCAAAAAAACAATAGTCATGTAACACAGGGGACTCAGTCCACATGTAGAGAGAGTGATCTTTTTAAGGGAGTGTTCTTACTGCTGTTTGTCTTTTTTTTTTCCCTTGAGCTCACCAGTGGTTGTCTGGGATGTCCACTTGAGATGTTGGGACCTTCTTTATGTGAGACAGATGTATCCAGCTGTTAATTCCCTTCAGCTTTGCAGTGGAGGGATTCAATGGAGGAACCTTTCTACCTGACCTGTAGGGTATCCTTATGTAGGTATCTTTTCCGGTAGACTGAGCTTTTAGGTTCTAGATGTAAGGTAAACTGATCTTGGTCTGGGTCACTAGAAAATGACTGAGAAACATGATGAGAACATCGAGAATATTGTGAATGTGTTCCTTACAATAGGATGGAAAAGGAAACCTCGGTGGTGAGGGAGTTTTGGCACAAAAGGAAGGGGCATGGGATGCTCAATGACAATCTTTTTTTCCCTTGTTCTCAACAGACTTTATTATCTAATGATGCATACTGAAAACTGCATGGTCCACTTTACGTGCAGCAGAAAAAATCTTCACTTCACAATAAGTGAGAGTCAACTGTTTTATGTAATAGACAATACTTTAAAGTCACATTTCTTTTTTTTTTCATGAGAAAGACTTGAAGGCAATTGTTTAATAAAAATGCAATTTTTTAAATGATTAAAATGCACTTTAAAAGCAACAAATTAAATTTGCATTCAATACTTTTAAACATGAAACTTGCCAGTGATCTTCCTCAATATTACAAAAGGAAATCAATTGTGTAAGAGTCTCTTTGTCTTTAGATACAGCTAATTTTCTACCTTTCTTTTTTTCTGGTTTGTCAATGTTCGAGCATTTACAATAGGTAGGAACACTTACTCCTGGTATCTGCGGTTCTAGCAGGGACATATGGCTAGGACGTAAGGGAAGTGGCTACGTACAATGGATACTAAAAGGATGGTTCATTGCCCAGGTGTGGGCTTCTTGGGAAAGGATCTCTGATACAATGGAGAAGCCTACCTAAGACAAAAAGAGTATGTAATAATAAAGAGAGCCAGTAACCAATATTTGATAGATTAGAGAGAGAGAGAGAGAGAAAGAGAGAGAGTGAGTCTGTATGGTGAGTCTCTCTTCCATCTCTCCCCTAGGGCTGAGAGACATTAAGGGGTTGTCACCCTGAAACTGGGTGACCTGGATGGTTGTGCCATCCCACAAGAGTTAGGGGAGAGGCTTCCGTATATGACAAGGTATGTGGTACCCCAATCTGATTCTAATAAAGATGGGGGTCACACAAACCTCCCCCCAGCCAGTGAAATTCACAGTGGATGGTCCAGCTTCAAGATGGAGACAGCCAGACCAAGCTGTGTTTCCCCTCTCCCTTGTTGTCTCTCTGGCACTCTGGAATGCTATCTGATTGAACAATGGCTTCTATTATTTGCAATTCAGGGATTGGGGAAAGGGGTGAAGGGCAGAGGGATTTTCAGGTTCCCTCTTCACTATTGCTATGGGGTCTGTCAGTTGGGTGGGATCCCTAGTGGTTCCCACACCTAAGATTCTCCCCTTTTTCTTCTCCTGTTTTTCTATTTCTAGCCTTCTCTGTAATTGTAAGGTTTGACTGAAAAAGGGTCTCCCTACAAGGTTGGGAATGAGTGAGGGAGACTAAGAGATTGCTCCCAAAATGGAATTCAAAAACTTAGCTGACTCTATAGTTAAAGTCTTGATGGGTGAGATACGCTGGAATGGCTTTGATCAGGGAATCAGGGTTTCAGTTTCCAAAGAAAGATCCTCAGGAAGCCCTCAGGACTGGATCTGAGCTGGGATGTCCTCCTCCTCTCTCCTCCCAGTCCTCTGCCCAAAGACCTCTCCTCTCCTCTCTTCTCCAGAGAATCTCCCAGAATTCTCTCTAGTGTCAACTCTCAGCAACTGCTTTCCCTGGCTCCTTTTGTTCCATCCCCTTTGTACAAATTCCAACCTTACAAGTACTTACCATTTGATTACCCCCACCTAACTGGGATTGTCATTTACCTTAGGGCCCATTATTCAGTTTCCAGAAGATAGACCCTAAACCCTTACATTTGATTGTATTTTGGTGATAGTGATAGGTTCAAGATAATATTATGATTCTCAAGTGATTAATATAATTCCATCATGATCTTAATTACAATCAATAGAATTCATGATTTTTATAAAGATCTTTAACTAAAATATAAAGCTGCTTACAAGGGGATTTTTAACCCCTCCCTTGTAAGCTATACAGTTTGCACTTCCCTTTACCATAAGATTCTGATCATCTGATTTTCATGTCCAAATATGGTGCAAACATCTACACCCTTCCTCTTTTCCAGATAACCATAAGTAACATCTTTCCCCCTAGACCAAATGAGTCTTAGGTAATGGTCATTATTTCTCTAAATCTTATGATTTAACCTTTAGACTACTATGGGCTTTCCTAAATCAACTAACCAATCAACTTTGTTGTTGAGTAATTGTTTCCCAAGAAGGTCTATATGATGTTATGACTTATGATATAAGCCCTGAACCTTGAATGGAAATATTCATTTTGTTACTGTACTAGCATATAAATCAGGTCTCTGCTGCCTTTTATTGTCTCTTGCTGGGGTCTAACTATGTAATGTGTGTGAAAGACCAATTTTGTTGAGGTTTTGGCCCTCTTCCAATAAAATCTAACTTTCTACTTTGACTTGGAGATTTTTTTATATTTTTTGACTTTATTTACCTAAATTGCCTATATCAATGTGGTGGATTTATTTTTCCCAACATCAGTCTGAAGCTACCATCCTGAGATTCCCTTCAGGGTGGATTCTCATGGTAAGAGGGAACAAGTAGTAGTTTTTGGGTTTCCAACTTACAAACAAGTCCTAAAACTTGGGGTTCATCAGATCTTACTAGGCTACAGGATTGGGTGTTTCTAGATTCCATGTTGACACAAGCCACAGTTGCTTGACTTTTTCATGTGATTCAGAGAGGATATGGGCATTCAAATCTTTGTATCGTTCATTAAGGTTATTAACCTTTAGTACAACACTAAGGAGGTTTCTTAGACTTCTCCCCAAGCTTGACTGAGGCAATTAACTCTTTTTTTAAAAATCTCCCCCATTTTGGACAGAAGCAACATGCTAACCTTCATTCAGCTGATGTTCTTGACATACATGATCTCATATTGTATGACTGTGACTTTGTAATCTCTTCTCTCTGAGGAAGAGTCAAAATC
This sequence comes from Gracilinanus agilis, assembly GCF_016433145.1. Classification (NCBI taxonomy): domain Eukaryota; kingdom Metazoa; phylum Chordata; class Mammalia; order Didelphimorphia; family Didelphidae; genus Gracilinanus; species Gracilinanus agilis. Next base: position 209,552,471 of record NC_058135.1, read on the forward strand.
TAGACCACTTCTATATATCAAAAATTAACATTGAATTGGGGTATTTTTTGAGAAATGGCCTCTCTTTTGGCCCCTGAAAAATAATTTGATCTTAAAGGTACAAAAGAGGCTTTCCTTCCAGTCTGCATTGTGTCCTCCCTACTTTTGTGCTTGTCATAGATAGCAGGGTATCAAAATTAAAGTTACCTTAGAGGCTGATTTTTTTGTGAAAATACAAGTTTATTGGTTATATCAGATTTGTCAGTTACACCAGCTTCATAACAAATAAAGTGATATATAGGTGTCTGTGACTCATCTTGCAGCCTAATACATAGATTTTGAGGAGCTCCTTCAGGTGCTCTCTTGAATATCCCAGGTATCTTTAATTGGTGATAGCTAATTAAGAGATGGTCAATCAACTAATCTACATCTCCTTTTCCCCACTGAGGGACAGATCACCAGAAAAACCCTTCTCCCTTTCATTTGTTAACTTGGGGAAAAAACCACAGAAGTACTTATGTAGTCAGGAAAACCAAGTCTTTAATCAGGAAAGGGATAGGTCCAGTATTTGGTTGCTACACAAAGCCTAGCCCCAAGAACTTTATAGGGCCTATACCCTGGGGTAACTGTGGGAGGATCACCACAATAGGAACAATAGAATTTGGGGAACTTATGTACATTTTGGGGGAACTGAGGGCAGAGAAGCATGATTGACATTTAACCATTGTAAAAGGGAAAAAAAAAGGTTTTTTTTTGGTTGAGTGAATATTAAAAAGGGGTGGTAGCCAGGGAATTGAGGAAATATCAATTCCCTGTAAAAAGAATCCTCAAGTCAAATTGACTTTTATGATAATTTATTTTTAAATGAGAAGAGAGAGAAAGTAAGGAAATTAGAGAGAGGGTAAGGTAATTAATATAACGCTAAATAATCTGCTCCAATCCTTGGCTCAACCCAGGCTGAACTAGCTAGTCCTCAATTGAAAAAGACTCAGCCTTGAGCAGAGGGCCAGGGTTGAATGAAACAGAAGCTTCAGTCATAGCCTCTCTTGAAAGGAGTGTCCCTTGTTTTAATAAACTACTAGGTGTTGTAGATGTTGTATAGAGAGAGGATGATATGACACCTCCCTCCTTTATAACAGTGCCCAGGCAGTATCCTGCAAGTCAAAGATAATATCCCTTCAGGTCCCACCTGGGGTTGATTGATAAGGTATGTTGGGCTCTTTAGCTTGGTAATGGTTGGTATCTGACTGCGTATCTCCCTTCCCAAAGAAGCTATGAATAAACACTTCAGGAAGGTACTTTAAAAGCTTTGACTGTATTTAAACAAAGAGGGGATAATGGGATTGGATAGAGGTATTGGGAAACCCTAATTAATTTTGTAATGATAAATCCAAAAACTGTAGGCAAGTAATGAATCAGGATGGTTAGCTTGTCTCTGGTCCAGCCTGGCCACAGCCACACCAGAGTAGGCAAACTGCTGCTTGGTGTTTCAGCTTCTTCTTTGCTAGATGGTATTCCTAACCAGTCTTTGGGATATCCACCCCTTTCCACCCTCTTCTTCTTCTCCTGCCCACTTCCTGTATCCCTCCTGGTCCCTGGGAAACCTAGATAACTAAGATGACTGATTTCCTAATATCTAGGGGCAGTAGAATCAGAGATGATGGTCTGGGTACAGGTTGATGATGTTAACAGGAACAAACAGGAGGATCTTGCAAGTCTCAATCCTCAAAAGACCAGGATCCACAGATCTCAGGTCTCAGGGAAAGAAAGGACCCCCTGCCAGGGCTGCCAGGGTGTTTTATACCCCCCTAGGCTAACTGCCCTCTCCCCTGTTCTCACGTCCCTCTGGGAGCATTCTGACATCCAATGGATCCACCTGTCTATCAACAATGTAGACTCCTGGCTCCCAGAGATTCAATATATATAACATGAATGCCGTTTTGTTTTTGGAAATTTCAACTTGTAAATTTCCAGCTGATCTTGTCCAGCCAGGTTTGAGTGTAGGCAATACTCTCCTGCCCAGATTGAATCATAAAAAATAACTGGAACTGATATTCTCCATCCCCTTGAAGAGAGTCCTGAGATAACACAACAGCTGTCAAAATTCTTTGTAGATTGAAAATAAGATGATTATTTGTATAATTTTAAAATAGCAAACAGTACAAAAGAGTTGTTATTTGATATATAATCCTCTGATCTATTTTGCAAATAGAGCTCATTTTTGTGTTTAAGTACGGAATAAAAATTTAATAAGTGAAAGTAAAGAAATGCATGATACCAATAAGATATTAAGGCATTCTAGGTTTATCAAAGTCTAAAACAAACTTGGATATATCCAAGTTGTCTGGACTCTCTGGATTTCCTTCTAGTTTTCTCTTTGCATTCAATAATAAAGGTCATTGAAAAATATTTTAAAGATGGAGGGGCTATACTATCTCTAGTTTACCTCTTCATCTCTCCCCAAATAAAAAGAAAATTATTCCTTTGTAGTTGTTTGTCTTGACTGGGCTTCTTATGGACACTGGATTTATCCCAAAAGATCTTTCTTCCCCTTGATTTGTCAGTTCTCCAGAGTGCTTTTTAGGGGGAAAAGAGGAAAAGGATAGAGAAAGGAAGGCTAGGAATGTAGCCAGAAGTTCTGATAACCCCAACCACCTCAGTGGCAAGGAATTTGACCAGGCTTTCTTCTTAACTAGGATAGGAATTTTAAATAAAATCAAAACTAGACTCAATAGAAAGTCACATAGGTTTATTTGGGATTTTAGGAAAGGGAAGATTTGGGAAAGAATAGATCTCTGGCAGCTACACAAGGATCAAAGCTCTCCTCCCAGGATTGGGGGAAAAGGTGCCAAAACTGTGTTTCTCTCTTTTATTCTCCCACAGATACCTCGCACAAAGGAAGTGGGATGTGTCCAAGGAAGTTGAAGTAGAGTACTGGGAGATGTAGTCTCCCATGGTTTAGATCCATTTTAAAATGCACATTTCCCAATGTGATCCTTTGGGAGACCAGTCTCCCCAGTGGATCATAACAAACACACATAAACATACTATCACAATCAAAATAAAGGGTATATACATCAATACAAGGGGGAAATGGCAACAATTTTTAGGATAAAACAAACAAAAGAAAACCAAATATTTGGCATTTTTACCAAAAAAAAAAAAGGGGATCATACCCTTTTTTTCAGAACTAAATATATATATATAAAACAAATGTTTTTAAAGAAAACAAATGAATTTTAACCCCCCACACTTCAATTTTATACATTTAGTTTTTCTCAAGATTTCCTGGAGCCATGTGTGGTCTCTGCAGTGGCATCTCCATGGCATCTTCTAGAAGGAGTTCAGTCTCTGGATTCCGGGAGTTTCTTTCACTAAATAACTCAATTTTTTCATGTGAAATAAAAACACATTCTGCCTTGAGGGGGATAGAAAGAAATATTGAAATCACACAGGGATACATGGATGAGTTATAAGGCATATGAATCAATGCCAATTAAAAATACCAAAAAAAAATAGTACAAAAAGCTAAATAACTACTGGATGAAAATTCTAAATATCCAATTCCAAATCTTATAAGTAAAAATTCTATATAATGAAAACCAAAATTGAAATAGGTCTTTGAATAATGACCAATTAAAGTAATCCATGTTAACATTATGCACATACCTACTCAGCAGCCAGGACCACAGTCAACAGCCACAGTGTGAAAAATGGAAAAAGGGACTAGATATTTATTCCTTGATCTGATATTTCATCATTTCTTCTTTGGTGTTTCTCATTGATAGGGATCCAGAACAGCCAATTGTTAGTTACTTAATAGAAATTTTATAAGGAATGTAGTACAAGGAGTCCTGCATCTTAACATATACCAAGCACTGCAAACTCGAGTCTCACTCTAGATTCAAGTCCTTTTTTATTGGCATAGAATATCAGCTTAGTAGGATTGGTTTCTTTTTTTTAACCTGAGTGCTCTTTTGTCACTATTCAGGTTATGTCTGTACATCTTTGGCACTGTGTAGATGAAGTCTGTGCTACATTTTGATCCCATTTCTGTGAATCAGATACATTTATTAAAGTCCCATAATAGTTAAATACCAAGGTCACTTTCAATAGTCTAAGGCTTTGGGGCAGGCAGTTACATTTAGGACTAATGGACATACAAAACCTACACTAGGGGAAAATCAAAAAGTCTTTCAACATTGATAACATGACCATAGGAAAAATTGCACATGCAATCATAAAAGATATTCTAAAAATCAAAAATATACCTTCTGTAATCAGTGACTATATATATATATATCAATTCATATCACTCAAGGAGGGGTAGAATATAAAGGATCTTACCCAAGAATTGAGTTCCATTTCCTCTTAAATTAGCCATGATCCACAGTGTGAGTGGAAATGATCTTCTCAAAATAAAGTTTTATCAAACAATAGGCAATGGGTAAAACATGCCCAAAGGCAATACCAAATTTTCAAAATTCACCAAATACAAATACAAGTTTTCCAAATTATAAATACAAGTTATCTGTCCAACTAGTCCAAGGGCTTCAACAAAGGCATATGTTCAGGTTCAAGTACAGGATGGTACAAAGGAAGATATTAGGAGGGTAAACAGGCACTGTATTCAAAATCCATTGCTTCTTCTTTGCTATTTGGAAGGGAGACAAAACTGAAAAGGGTTAACAACAACAAAAATAATAGAGTATAAGGGACAATTTGCCCCATAAGGAGGGGCAGTAGCACCCAGAGTATTTTGTGGACAAGCTCCACTTAGGATATACTGTTGCAGAGTCATTTGGTGTGAGTTATTTGCCTGATTTATATTTCTAGAATTATTATAAGTCCTAAAGTTGTGATTCCTGGAAGTATTATTGTAGTTCCTATAGTTGTTTCTGAAATTATCATTCCAGTAGATATTATTTCTGATTACTTGGAACATATTCCTACAGTACAACATCACGTGGCCCTTCTTCTCATAGAAGTGGCAGGTAAGGGATAGATATTTAGATTCTCAGAGAGGGGCAAGTGCTATTGGTTGAGTATCATGCCTTCTTTCTTGTTTATCTCTTCTATCACTTTAAAGATTTGACTTCCTTTTGAATCATTTCCAATAAGTCATTAGTCTCTGCCTTTTTCTCTGCATGTCCATTAGAGATATAAATATTAGTTCTCAACTCCTCAAGATCCATCTCAGGCCATTTTGGGCAATGCGTTTTAAAGTAGTCTTGCACCACTCTGCAACAGTTAAAAAATTGTTGCCATATTTTCCAAGTATCCCTTTCACTAGAAAGGTCAAGATTCAGTTACCTACATACCAGCTCAATGAGACTATCCACATATTGAGAAGGTGTCTCATCACTGGATTGTGTAAGGCTTCCAAATTTGGTCCAAATATCCAGCTTTTCAGAACATTCTCACATTGATTTGAAAATAGCGTCCCTAACACGATTTAATTGCAAATATTCCTCCAGTTCATTGTAGTCCCAATGAAGCTCTTAAGATGGCCAGTATGCTGCATTGTGCCCTCGGGCTTTATTAACATGAGAGATGATCTTATTCCTCTCACATTCTGTTAGAGAGGCCTGAAGAAAGTTTTCAACATCCTTATAAGAAGGATCATATTGAAAGAATATGTCAGGCATCTTTTTTGTTACCTCTATAGGTTCATCTCTGTAGCTTGGAATATCTTATTTAAATTCTTTAATATCCTGAGGTGTGAAAGCAGTATGATGTCTTAATTTTAACACATCCCATTTTGTCCATTTGTGGGCACTTCCCTTAAGGGGAAAAGGCCTTCAAAGGAATTGGTCAGTGATTGTGGTTTCTTAGGAGTTGTCTGTGTGCTTAGAGTTCACCTCCTCCAAGGCCAGCTGGGCTGCTTCTGTCACCTCATATTCCACAAAGCAAAACCCTTGTGTTTCTTGGTGACTGAGTCCCAGGACATGTCTCTGCTCTTGATAGGACCAAAGAGGGCAATGCCCTGGTGGAAGGTTTCTTCTCCCAACTCATAGTAAACAGAGCCTACTTGATTTTAAACAATCAGTACTCAATTTCACAAAATAACACAAAAATTATCTCTTATTCCATGATGTGGGAGCCTTAAAGAATGCGAAGTATGATACAGCAGCCTGCCAATCTATTTCCCTATTACACATGATAGGCCAGAGATCACATAGGGGCAATTCTCAGTGCATGACAGTTACTTGTAATTATAAGATTGATTTCATCTTGAATTTTCACGGAGATATGTTCTCTGAACCATCAATATTGGATGCATCATTTTCTTTGAACCTTTTTCTCTTTTCTTTTTTCCTTTCTCCAGTTTCAAATACAGTTAAACTTTGATTTTTCTCAGCTTTTTCTGCAGACCCAATATATTTAGTAGAATCTTGATGATTATCTAATAAGGGGTCCAATGCATAGCCATAGGTTGCAAAAGTTTACCTCTGCTGTTCAAACATGAAATCATTGATATGAGTTGGTTCAGCATATCCAGAAAGCATATTCCTAGGAGCATCCATGTTCAGATTCCTAAAGGGATTTTCTAGTCCAAACTCATGAGAAAACATGTGCTCCTAAGTAGGATTGTATTGGACTTCCTTAATAGCTTGGTCCAGGTGTACTCCAGTCTGCACATCTTCCATAACTGCCACCTGGGGTGCCCCATCCACAGTTCCCACCAGAGAGAGCTTGGCCAAAGGGGCTTTCTTCAGGTGAATGAGGGAGTCAGCAGCAGGCAAAGAACAGCAGCCTCTCTCATTGTCAGTAAGACTCAGAGCCCTAGCCTGAGCTATAGGAAGCTGCTAGAGCAGAGATGGCAGCTGGCATGACTGTGGATCTGACTATCTTAGGGGAGCTCTTAATGACAATCTCAAAAGGTGATAGATAAGTTTTCCAAAAGGGGTCACCCTAAGGTACAGAAGAACTAAAGGTCCTTTTTCCTTTTTGTTCATTTCTTTTGTTTTTGTTTTTTTAGAAATAAAATTTTATTATCTTTTTTTAGAAGAGTATTCAAACATTCATAGAATGAATCACTTCATATCACATTAGTATTAAGAAACTACTAGCCAAAAATAATAACATAATTGACATCAAGTTAAAGGAGAATGGTTCTTTTCTTCACAACAAATCTAAAATCTCCCCAAAATTCAAGATCTGGATTTCCCTGAGAGACAGAGAAGACAAATGTATTCTTAATTTTATGCAGATTCATAATGTATTTTTGTGCTCAATTTGTGGCTCATGAAAACTCCCTCCACGTTTAATACAGATGGCATTGACCTCAGTGAATCCTAGATTAACTGCAAAAATTAAAGATCATTTTGCTATGATGTGGACAAGGCAAAACAAAGCAAGACCTAAAGAAATAAATACCATGCCAAAACTCCCAATACTGTCAATATTAAACAGCCATATTGGCTAACACAACTCAATTGTATTTTTAGATTTGATATATGCATTCCTGAAGGGAGCATGCTTTTATTTTTTTAATTTAAGATACTCTATCTCTCAAACATATGTAATCCAAAGGTGAGAAGCAAATCCACCAGAAACCAGACATGACTGTAGACATAATAGGCTGTGAAACATTTTTATTACCATTTAATGATAATTAGAAAAAGCCTTCTCCAAAAGTTTGCTCCTTTTCAAGGGATTTGGCTAAATATGAAGAACTAGCCCTATTCTAACCTTAATGTCCAAATTGCTAAACAAATACAAAAAAAGGAGGGAACATTGTGACATAATTCAGTACTCTTGCATAAAGAGTACTGAACTAGGGTTAGAAGACTTAAATTCAAATCTTAACTTCATCACTTACAAGCTAAGTAACTATGAGCAAGTCACAAGCTTTATCTGGCAATCAGGGACAAGAGTAGTAATGACACTACCTACCTGAAAGGGTTTGTGGTAAGAGGAAGATTACATGAAAGCGCTTTGTGATCCTAAAATGATTACAAATGTAAACTGTTACTATTATAATTATTGACTAATAGCCTTTCTCTATATCTTTCATAAAGAATGCAAGTCAAATTCCTCTCTCCCTGTCATGGTTATCCAAGCCAATTCTCTTTGTGACTACTGTTTCTACTAGGTGAAGACTACTTGTGGTAATTCATGATGAAGTTTGAGAAGACATTCAAACTGTGAAAATAACCTCCCCGTGGCCATAAGGATTTTTCAAGAAACCAACTACATTTTCTGATTTCACAATCTGAGCCAATTTGCCCTCAAATGCTGCTATCTTGTGTCCTTTCTCATTTCTTTTCCTCCAAGAAAGGAACCAGCAGCCAAGGCATCATCAGGAAAGCCAGAAGGAAGGAGGCAGAGAGCCCTTTGGGAGGGGAATGTCTCCATGCTGCAGACATTTGTCCAGAAACTGTTGGAGACGTAGGAAAGAGCCCATTTGTCCCGAACCGGTGATGGCTTCGATTCTGGGCAAATAGTCCTCTTTGATGAGCATCAGCATCTTCCAGAACTGAAGGTGGTAGTGTTTCAGGAGCGCATGGCCACATACCTGGAGGAAGTCCAAGAGGAGAGTGGCAGTGACATCCGGCCGAGGCTCCATGTTCAGGATCTGTGCCAACCAGCGCCAGCCATGGTTTAAGCCATGGGGGTGAGCCCCTTGTCTCTTTGAATAAGGCCAACGGAGTTGAATGAGAGCAGCATAGAGCCGAATCATGCCTGACATGCGTTTGAGAAAATGATCTTGTTGTTCTACTTTGGAATCCTTGACTCGGTAGCCAAGGAGCTTCTGATATTCTTGCAGGCCCATTCCCTCCTTGAAGGCTGGGTAGAAAGGCACGGAGTAAGGGCATCTTTTGTGAAGATGAGCAAGGAGGAGGTCCCCCACTCTGGGGTGGAGTTCCCAGATGCCCGCTGCCACCAGGGCAATGGGGAAGGCTGCTTCAGGATGACAAGCCACTTCTTCTTCTCCTTGTTTCACAAATTTCTCTGCCAGCTTGTAATGGACAAAGTCCAAGGCTTGTGGATGGTCTGTCACTGAGACAGTGCGAGCACCACAGGGCACAGCTTTTCCCAGGAGCAGATTGTTGATCTTGTCAAAGACCTCCTTGAGCTGTGAGCCTGCTGTAGCAGAGATCTGGCTCACAGGAATAGTGGCAGCTTTCTGCAGTTCCATTTTGATCTTCTTAGACTGCTGATCTTTGCTGTTGGCTAATGCCTCAAAAGCCAGAGTGCATTGACTGGCAGCATCCTGTAACTGCTGGTACCACTGCATGGTGGTGTCTCCTGCTTCCCTGGGGAGGTCTTCTCTCAGTTTGCCTCCTGGACACTGAGCAGGATGTGGGGAGTCCTTCTGGGCTGTTGGCTGCTGCTCTAATTGGGCCTGTTTGTCCTGGGACTCCTCTTGGTGCGGTCCGGCCTTTTCCTCCTTAGCCTTGGCAATGTCCTGTTGCAAAAGGTTAAGCAGCTGCCGCATTTCCTGCAGGGCACGCTGTGCCCTAGCTTGGTCTTGTGGGGCAGGAAAGCCTCTCTGGCTGATGGTGTGAATGATGTCAGCAATGAGTGCACAGAGGTGGTTTCCTCTGCTTGCGTGACCAGACACTTGTATGGTGAGCAGGTCCTCGTGCTGATGCTTGGGCTGCAGTTGCTGGTTGAGCTGCAGTGCCTCCTCTTGAAGGGCACAGAGACTCTGCCTCAAGCGCTCCTGGCCTCCATCTTTGCCCAGCCCCTCTTGTTCTAGGTGCCCGCAGCTCTGCTGGGGAGCCTCGCGCAGCTTCAGCCTGACAATCTGGCCTCTGTGACCAGGTTCTTCCTGCAGCTTGTCCTGCTGGCCTTGTGCTTCCTGGACACTTTCCTCTATCACTTGGCCAAGGTGCTGATAGTGCTGTTGCTGCTGCGATGACTTTTCTTCATCAAATCGCCTCAGCTGCTGGGAGGCCACCTCAGAGAGGACCCTGACCTGCCTTTCATGCTCTTCCTGCCTCTGCCTTAATCTTTGAGTTGCTCTCATGCTGTGTAGCTGCTCATACATTCGAATGCATCCTTCCACCTCTATTCCCTGGGACGGGGGAAGTACCACACATTCTGCCTGATGGTATTCATCCTGACACCGAGTTCCATGGGAAAGTGGTGAGGATCCCTTTACATTTCTGGCAGGAGATTGAGGAGTGGTCAGTTGATGGTCAGGAGCAGAAGAAAGTATTGATTTCTCAGAGGGAAGTTGATTCTGGTGAGAGTGAGGCAAGTTGTAGTCTAGCAGCCATCCAGAGGAAGTAGACAAGTGAGGAGTGGACATGCTTTCTTCCAAAATCTCCTGTCTCCTCAACAGCCAGTCCTGGTGGCAGGACAATTGTCCTTTGTGGGAGCTCCTGGTAGCCTGCAGGGTCTCCCAACAACTGCACTGTGATGACATCACGCCACCCCCATCCTGGGCCCCCTGTTCCACCCCTGGGCCTGGCAGCAGCTCATAGAACTCTTCTTCCATTTTGGAGTGACTCCCCTCTTCTTGGAGTGAGGTGACTCTTCCCTTCTTGGAGTGACTCTCAGTGCAGCCTGAGGTCCCCCAACCTATGCCATCTGGCAGATGATGCTCCCTCACCATCCTCAGCACCCTGCCCGCCATAGACTTCTTCAGGAACGTCTTAGATTTGACCATTGTGCTCCCTGGCCTGTCTCTGCGGGACCACAAGTTTGAGGGCCAGGAGCTAAGAGGACACACACAAGCAGAGCAGATAGTTTTCCTTTCAATAAGAATTCAACTATCTCTAGAAGACAAGAAGGAAAAACCAGCTATCCACTCACCCAAGATAATGACTAGAGCTGAAGGTAACTCCTGAGGCCCACTTTCTTCTTTGAGCCAACCTTCTTATTGAAGCTGAACTTCCTTTATGGAGTTCACTCTCTACTAGTCTCTCCAGGCTGCCTTCATGGCTTTTGTGGTGGTTTCCTGTCCCCGCCCCTTTTCACAAGGGCCAATCACAGCTTCCAAATTGTCTAGCCCTGCTCAGGGGGCAGTCTCTGTGGGAAGTACTTTGCACCTCCTGGAGGTGTGAATATTCATCAAAAGGGTTCACACTTTCTGAGGGTGGGAACAAGTTTCTGACTGTTTGAGTTAGCCGGCTTCTTACCTACCACATGGTAGGGTGTGAATTCACTAAATGGTTTTCAAGCTTCTCCCACCTGGTTCAAGCTCTCGTTGGTTCAATGTTATTGCCAACCAAAGTGTTAACTCCAAGGAGGCAAAGAGAACAACGGATTCCCTTTTGACAAGTATGAACTCAAAGAACCAAGAATTCCCTTTTCCACTGGCAAGTGGAATGGCATTGCTGAAGTGCCAACCAGCCAGCCAGCAGATGGGAGATAACTGACCTGCTAAAATGGGTTTCTTTTGTTACCATGGACTTCTTTGGGGATCCCCTAAATGGGGAAAACCCTTTCTAAAAAAATGAATAGAAAAAAAAACTTAGCTATGGTTATTGCAGTGGCTTTTCTGCTAGGAAAAACTTTTTCCTGCCAGGAAAACAGGCAGACCATGAGTGATACAAACGTCCCAATGAGGTTGGGAATCAACCTGTGAGCCTTGAAAGGGGGCTTTAGTGAGAAGGAATTTCCCAAGGGAGGGTTGCTAATATACTTTGGCTAGACTTCACACTGCAGAAAAACATGTGTAGCACTTCTCATCTCCACCCCACACCCCCAATATTGGTAGGCCAATCTAAGCAGTTTTTCAGGGTCCCAGTGACTGAGGAGTATAACTGCCCCATCATAGGAAAACATAGGGAATTGGGGAGAACTAGATGCCCAATGGTTGGTGCTGTAATGAGGGTTTAAGAATAAATCTGTAATGGTGGTTGGTAAAGCTGTAAAGCAGTCAGGAAACTAACATGGATTAATCACAAGCTATAGACTAGAGGTAATGAACATAGGAATGACAAGTACCCAGTGCCTAAGTCAGCCAAGGGATTGAGGTAATTTCCCTTGGTAAGGACTAAACCCCTTTAAGATGATTTTCCTTCAGCCTCTGACCTGGCTGAGGAAGTAACTCCTATTGATTGGTAGAGAGATTAGACAGGAAGGGAAGTATAGTGCCCTCTGATGGCATCACCCTTCCCCCATACTGGGCCCTCGGTTCCACCCCCAGGCCTGGCAGCAGCTTATAGAACTCTTCTTCCATTTTGGAGTGACTCTCTTCTTGGATTTGTCTCTCCTCTTCTGGGAGTGAGCTGATTCTCCTCTCCTGGGAGTCAGGTGAATCTCCTCTTCCTGGAGAGGACTCTCCTCTTCTTGGAGTGAGGTGACTCTTCCCTTCTTGGAGTGACTCTCAGTGCAGCCTGAGGTCCCACAACCTTTGACATCTTGCAGATAATGCTCCCTAACAATATTCAGCACCCTGCCCACCCTAGACTTCTTCAGGAAGTCTTGGACTTGACCATCCCTCTCCCTGGTCTGTCTCTGCAGGACAAGTTTATTGGCCAGAAGCTAAGAGGACACACACAAGCAGAGCCGATAGTTTTCCTTTCAATAAGAAGTAAACTACCTCCAGAAGACAGGAAGGGAAAAGGAGCTCTCCACTCACCAAAGACAAGGACCAGAGCTGTAGGTGACACCTGAGGCTAACTTTCTTCTTTGAGCCAATCTTCTTATTGAAACTGAACTTCCTTCATGGAGTTCACTCTCTACTAGTCTCTCCAGACTGCCTTGGAGGTGACTCTGCTCTTCTTGGAGTGAGGTGACTCTGCTCTTCTTGGAGTTCACTCTCTTCTTGGAGAGAGGTGACTCTCTTCTTCTTGTAGAGAATCTCCTCTTCTTGGATTGACTCTCCATTTCTTGGAGTTCACTCTCCTTTTCTTGGAGGGACTCTCCTCTTCTTGGAGTAACACAATAAAGCTTTGGAAAGGAATCATAGCTAGAGGATAGGTTGTAAGGGAAGGGGCTACTTACAATGGATAGTAAAAGGATGGGTCACTGCCTAGGTGTGGACTTCTTGGGAAAGGATCTCTGATACAATGGAGAAGCTTACCTAAGACAAAAGAGTATGTAATAATAAAGAGAGCAAGTAACCAATGTTTGATAGATTGGAGAGAAAAAGAGAGTCTATATAGTGAGCCTCTCTTCCAGTTCTCCCCTAGGGCTGAGAGATTTTAAGGGGGGTGTCACCCTGAAACTGGGTGACCTGGATGGTTGTGCCACCCCACAAGTGTTGGAGGAGAGGCTTCCCTATAAGAAGAGGTATGAGGTACCCCAATCTGATTCTGAATAAGGACAGAGTTCACACAAACCTTCCCCAACTAGTTAAATTCACTGCGGATGGTCGTTTCAAGATGGAGACAGCCAGACCAAGCTGTGGTTCCCCTCTCCCTTGTTGTCTCTCTGGCACTTTGGAACGCTATCTGATTGATCAATGGCTTCTATTATTTGCTATTCATGGATTGGGGAAAGGAGTGAAGGGCAGAGGGATTTTGGGGTGCCCTCTTCATTAATGCTATGGGGTCTGTCACTTGGGTGGGATCCCCTAATGGTTCCCACACCTAAGATTCTCCCCCTTTTTCTTCTCCTGTTTTTCTATTTCTAGCCTTCTCTGTAATTGTAAGGTTTGACTGAAAAAGGGTCTCCCTACAAGGTTGGGAATGAGTGAGGGAGACTAAGAGATTGCCCCCAAAATGGAATTCAAAAACTTAGCTGACTCTATGCTTGAAGTCTTGATGGGTGAGATGTGATGGAATGGCTTTGATCAGGGAATCAGAGTTTCAATTTCCAAAGAAAGATCCTGAGGAAATAACCATAAGTAACATCTTTCCCAGTAGATCAAATGAGTCTTAGGTAATGGTCCATTATTTCTCTAAATATTATGATTTAACCTTTGGACTAACATGGACTTTCCTAAATGAACTAACCAATCAACTTTAGCGTTGAATAATTGTTTCTCAAGAAGGTCTATATGAAGTTATGTCTTATGATATAAGTCCTGAACCTTGTGTGGAAATATTCATTTTGTTACTGTACTATAAACCAGGTCTCTGCTGCCTTTTATTGTCTCTTGCTGGGGTCTAACTATGTAATGTGTATGAAAGACCAATTTTGTTGAGGTTTTGGCCCTCTTCCAATAAAATCTATCTTTCTACTTTGACTTGGAGATTTTTTATTTTTTGACATTATTTACCTAAATTGTCTATATCAATGTGGTGGATTTATTTTTCCCAACATCAGCCTGAAGCTACCATCCTGAGATTCCCTTCAGGGTGGATTCTCATGGTAACAGGGAACAAGTAGGAATTTTGGGGTCTCCAATTTACAAAGAAGTCCTAAAACTTGGGGTTCATCAGATCTTACTAGGCTACAAGATTGGGTGTTTCTAGATTCCATGTTGACACAAGCCACAGTTGCTTGACTTTTTCATGTGATTCAGAGAGGATATGGGCATTCAAAACTTTGTATCACTCACTAAGGTTATTAGATCTTTAGTACAACAATAAGGAGGTTTCTTAGACTTCTCTCCTAACTTGATTGAGGCAAGTAACTCTTTTAAAAATCTCCCCCATTTTGGGCAGAAGCAACTTGCTAACCTTCATTCAGCTGATGTTCTTGACCTACATGATCTCATATTGTATGACTGTGACTTTGTAATCTCTTCTCTCTGAGGAAGAGTCAGAATCTAGACCACTTCTATATGTCAAAAATATGTTGAATTGGGGTAATTTTTGAGAAATGGCTTCTCTTTCGGGCCCTCAAAAATAATGTGATTTTAAAGCTACAAAACAGGCTCTCCCTCCAGGCTGGATTGGGTCCTCCAAAAGTCTGGCGGGTAGGTTCGAGGATGCTCCTTACCTTCCTCCGAGGCAAAATCCCAGTCCAGACGGGTGACAGGAAAAACAGCAGCAAGGTGAGTTTGGTCAACAGTGGGCCGACCATCATCACCAAGGACCAATTTGCCCCCTTTGGCATAAATGTGGTCATGCTCCTCTGAGGTAAAGAGAGTCCGGAGGAGTTGTTGGCAGTCATTCCAAGTGGGGCTGTGAGTCAAGAAAATTAACTCAAACAGGTCAATTAGTTTCTGGGGTTGCTCAGAGAAAGGTGGGTTTTGATGTTTCCAATTGTGCTGAATTAGGAAAACCTGAATTTTTGGAAAATACTATAGATGTTATAAAGTTACTATTGGCTTCTTGTTAATTTTTTTTTCACTTTACAGAGCTAAGCTAGCATATCATGCTTGATCAGTCACTGTACCTCTCTGAGTCTGTTCACAGGAAGCTAGTCTACATGCTTGTTCATACCCATAATAATTTTTTTAACTAGTAGTCAATGAATTTACACTATACCATCAGTACCTATTCAGTTCCTTAGCAAATACATTCTAATGGATAGAGAAAGGTCCATGAGTTTTGGGGAGAATGGGCGATTTTTTTTTTACCTTCTCATAACTACTTCCTGCTGAACTGGGGTAGATGATTCACTCTCAACATATAATTTTCTCATGGACCAGTCTCTGTCTAAAGGGGTCTAATTTTGAAATGTAAGCCAATTGCATTGTTCTAATAATTTTTAAGTTAAATTTTCACTAACATCAGTGTGATTAATGTTAGGTCGAATTCATGGTTGTTTAAAGAAGTTTTTCACTTTTGCTTAAGCACTGAGCAAGACTGATTATTTTTGTTTTGTTTTGTTTTGTTTTTTGGCTAGCTAGAAAAGTTAAGCTGTACTTCAATACACAACTCAGGATCACTGCTTTCTGTCTGAATAAGTTTTCTTAGATTGCATTTTAGAATCTTTTGTAATTTTCATTAGATATACATATCTCAGTACTTAACCTGCTGATAGAATTTGGTGATGGGATCAAATTTGTCCCTTTTTCTGTCTTTTGATTTCTACGTTCTCTTTCTCATGGCCAGTGAGAAAAGGAAGGAGAAATGTTTGACAGATTAGTTTGTTTAACTCTTGCCTTAATAAGAGTAGAGAATAAGAGTTCTTTTAACCAATTAAATTCTTAGAGTTTAAGACATTCAGAAATCAAGATGTTATTTTCTGAATTTCTCAATTCAAGGCGTCTGTCTTTCTTCCACATTCCTCTGGAAAGAATGAAGGAGAGAGAGATTTTTCCAAACATATAATTCTCTCATTGTGATCACAGACAAATGACATAACACATAGACTGATCAAGGACACATTTCCCAGACATATCACACACACTCTGACAAATATAAAACATAAATTATATAAGCTAGATTCCTCTTTTCATCCTGGCAAAGGATCAATTATTATGATTCATATCTACATGACTAAAGAATTCTGTGAAAAAGAATTAGTCAGAAAAGGGTTAACTCTTAGCAAGGAGCTGGCTGACATATGATAAATTTTTTTCTTAATTACCTTTTTTCATGCTTCAATTGATATTCTAAATAAATACACTTTTGCTTCTTCACTTTTCCATGAAGTGGGACTCTGATACCTGCATGAATAATTCCAGGTATGCCACATTGCTGTAAAGATTGATTTAGCTAAGTGAAAATTGTTAAAACTTTTTTACATTGTCTGTGGCCATCACCAATTGGGCTCCTTTCAAGGGGGCAGGGGGGGGAGGGGACTATGACAGAACTGGTTTTTCTAGCTGAAGCAAAAAGGAGAGAGTAGCCAGCCACTTCTGAAAGGGAGGGGCAGAGAGGAAAAATTTCTGGTCACTTTAAATTTGCCATTTCTGAGAGTTTGCCTCATTTATGAAGTAGTCTTAAATCTATCTTCCTAGAGAGAAATACGCTTTTCCTGGTGTCCTCCTTT
>NC_058135.1:209569686-209593589 GCF_016433145.1 Gracilinanus agilis
AATGCTCTCTTCCTCTCCTTCTTATAATAGTATTTGTCCCCTTCTCCTTCCCATGCCCTCTTTGTGTGTAATAGAATAACCTATTTTTCTTATTCACTCAAGTTTCTCTTGGTGTCCCCTGCTATTCACCCCCTCTTTTCCATCCCCCATGTCATCTTAGATTATTTAGTGTTCCACCCTCACCCTGTGAATTATTCTTCTGATTACTATAATAGTGAATAGAGTTCACTACAGAGAATTATACATAACATTTCTCTACATAGGAATACAGATAATTAGATCTCACTGAGGCCCTTAAAAAGGCAAATTTAAAAATTATAAGTTTTCTTTCTTTCCCCTCTGTATGTTATTTACCTTTTCATGTTTCTCTCAATTTTTGTGGTTGGATATCAAACTTTCCATTTAGCCCTGGTCTTTTCTGTGCAAATATCTGGAATTCTTCAATTTTGTTGAATGCCCATACTTTCCCCTGGAAATATATAGTCAATTTTGATGGGTAGTTGATCCGTGGTTGCAGGCCCAGCTCTCTTGCCTTTCTGAATATCGTATTCCAAGCCTTGCGGTCTTTTAGCGTGGAGGCTGCCAGATCCTGTGTGATCCTGATTGGTGCTCCTTGATATTTGAATTGTCTCTTTCTGGCTTCTTGTAAGATTTTTTCTTTTGCTTGGAAACTCTTGAATTTGGCAGTTATATTCCTGGGCGTTTTCTTATCTGGATCTAATGTTGCGGGTGTTCTATGGATCCTTTCAATGTCTATATTGCCCTCTTGTTGTAGGATTTCAGGGCAATTTTGCTGAATAATTTCTGTTAGTATGGAGTCCAGGTTTCTATTAATTTCTGGTTTTTCTGGAAGGCCAATGATTCTCAAGTTGTCTCTTCTAAACAGGTTTTCTTGGTCCGTCACTTTCTCATTGAGATATTTCATGTTTCCTTCTATTTTTTCAGTCTTTTGACTTTGTTTTATTTGTTCTTGTTGTCTTGAGAGATCATTAGCTTCTAATTGCTCAATTCTAGCCTTTAGGGATTGGTTTTCGGCTATAATCTTTTGCTTTTCGGCTATAATCTTCTGGTTTTCGGCCATAATCGTCTGGTATTCCTTTTCAATCTGGTCATTTCTGGTGTTCAATTTGCTTATCAGTTCATTTGGTTTCTGAGCCTCACTTTCCAATTGCAAGATTCTACCTTTTAAACTGTTATTTTCTTGCCAGATCGCTTCCATTTTCCTCAAAATCTCAGTTTTGCACTTTTCCATAGCTTGTGAGGAGTTTTCCTTATTTGAGGAGGGTCCAGATGCTTGTTTGTTCTCCTCCTCTGTTTGCTCGGTTGTCTGGATTTTCTCTGTGTAAAAGTTGTCAAGTGTTAAAGACTTCTTTTTCTTGTTGTTAATCTTTCTCTTCTGAACTTCCTGAGACTGGGTAGCCATTGTTAGCCCAGCAGCTTCTCAGGTTTATCCTCGTGCTCAGGGTCTGTCCACGGTCTTTTGGCTCCTGAGGTCTGAGTTCCGGTTTTTTCAAAGGTCAAGTCCCCTGGTGGACCCCCTTGCTTGATCCTCTGCTGGAGGTTTCTTTACAAGTCTCAGGGCACTGCTTCCACAGTCGTATACCCATCTGCACTGGTTCCCCACTCAGAGTTTCAGAGCCTTAGCTCGCAGCTGTGTATGCCTCCACCCGGGCCTCCAACCACGACTGCGCTCTGCTCCCGTGCTCTGCGCCCTGTGCCCGCGCTCTGCGCCCTACTCCCGCGCTCAGAGTTCGTGTGTGTTCTTTAGCTTTTTGGTGTCCTAAATCTTGCTGCTCTCAGGAACAGGCCCCGGAGCTGCCAATGACTGGATGGGTGCCCCAAACTTGCTCTATTTCTTTTTAGCTGGCTTTGGCACTATAGGTGGTGTGTGTGGAGGGGGTGGGGGTAGGGTGGTTGCTCAGCCCGCGATTTAGTGAGAGCTGTTTCACCCCTTTATAGCATGGAAATACCCCGATTCCATGTACCTTCCACGCTGTGCCCTGTTATGGGGTTCCTCCATTCGTCTGGACTTGTTTTTATGTCCCCTTTAGGAGTTTTGTGTGTTTTGGTCAGGAGAGGTTAAGAGCTGCTTCTTACTCTGCCGCCATCTTAACCCGGAACCCCTTTTAGCATTTTAATAAGAAGAAGAACAATAATAATAACAATGGTATTGTCAACCTGGAAAAACACAGAACCACTAAAGTAGTCAGGAAAACCAAATCATTAATCATGAAAGAGATAGGTCCATAATAGTTTGGCAGCTACACAGAGCCAAGCGCCAAATACTACACAGAATGGAAATCTTGGGGCTCTGGGGATGATATCTCAGAAAGGATCACTGCACTAGATGGTTCTCTAAAGAATAATAGTGACATGGGCATTGTACAGAGATGGCAGGGACCCTATACCCCTTAACTCAGACAGGCTGTGAACAGGGGAATTCCCTTCCCCCTTCCTGCCCTCGTGACTCTGGAGGCAAAGACCATCTCCTTGGAATTCCTTTAAGTTGAGATAGATAAAGAAATACACCTACCTCCTCCATAACCTATCTCAGACATCCATACCAACACCCCCACACACACACTGAATACCTGAGTGTTTACCACTCTAGAATCACATCCTCATCATGAGACAGCATCACGTCCCCACAATTGTAAAAGTATAATCCCCAGGATTGAGGGATTTGGGGGGAGCCTCCCATAGCTGCTCCACTCATGCTGTCTTGCTGGCCATTAATCCTATCTTACTAATAAATCTTCCTTTTTACTTTTAAGCTAAATATGGAGTCCTCTCATTCTTGAGAATGGTTTCCTTCCCGAACCCAGGGTTTCACCATTTGCACCCCTATAACAATAGAAAATAGAGATATTATATACCTTTTGGGGAATTAAACACAGCAAACACATACTGACAGGTTGTAAGCAGGCTTGGGAAAGAGGCTGTAGCTAGAGGCTAGGGTATAAGGGAGTGGCCTAATTTACAAGGCATACTAAAGAAAGGATCCAGCCAGGGACTGGGCTTCCAGGGAGAGGACTCATTCAATGGGCTAAGTTTCTAAGACACAAAGGGTACTTAATATTTGATTCTATCTACTAGTTCCACCTAAATTGGGATCATTAAGTACTCTAAAGTCTATTTTTCAGTCTGAAATGGGGTCAGTCTAGGACTTCCTTCAGGTGAATTCTCAAGGGACAGGGGCAAATTTGGGGTTCCCAAAAACCCAGTTGACAGTATCAAACCAGAGCCTTCTTGTTAAATGTATAAGAATTTCTAACTTTTCACTCTGGGAAATTGAATCATAGTAGGTCAAACCTCAAAGGAAGCTAGACCACATAATCAGACAACTAGCAGAGCTGGAAATATTGTGCAGAATTGCACTTTAATCATTAAAAAAGAAAAATCTGTAGGACTATCACCAAGAGTTATTTAGCTATATTTAGAGGGCTTATCATTATGGAGCAAAGGGGAAGTTCTGAGTTACATAGACTGTCCCCCTCTTGTAAGAGGGAGAATTTTAGGAGAATTTCTTCTCACCTGAACTCTTCCCTCATTCAGCCTTCTCACCTTCAGTGGGTTGATCTCTTTGAAAAGTTTGCCCTGTACCTATGACTTTTAATACTGGTAGTATTTATCAGAGTGCTAATTTGCCTGGCTTATGTAGTTCCTGCAAACTATTACGATAAAAAATAATAAAGGCTAATATCAATATAGAAATTAGTATTTTAATTAAAGCCATGCTGATAGGGATAAAGTCATTAAACCACGAGCTGGTAAGAATTCAAAACTGCCGCCTCCATTTTGTTACCTCCATGCGCTCAGGTAGCTAAAGAGGAAGTTCAAAGTCACTACAGGAGCCTATATTCCTTCTCTTACATCCTCCCACTTCCTGTCTACCATGAGGAATCATGGGAAATGTAGTTTCAAAGTCTCCCACATGTCCATAGGGAAAAAATACATATATATATATATATATANGCCTATATTCCTTCTCTTACATCCTCCCACTTCCTGTCTACCATGAGGAATCATGGGAAATGTAGTTTCAAAGTCTCCCACATGTCCATAGGGAAAAAATATATATATATATATATATATATATATATATATATATATACTTTTAGATGGCATCTCCCAAATTTCACTTTTACAAAACTCTTGAGCTGGTGGAATATAATACTAATAGACTTTCCCAATATCATTTTATTGTCACCAGAGGCAGCACAGACAATAGCAGCCAGTCCAGAACCAATTGCTGGCTCAAGACTTTTTGAAGCAAATAGGGTTAAAATTGTTATGGGGTGCAAATGGTGAACCCCTGGGTTTGGGAAGGAAACCCTTCTCAAGAATGAGAGGACTCCAAACTTAGCTTAAAAGTAAAAAAGAAAGATTTATTAGTAAGATAGGATTAATGGCCAATAAGACAGCATGAGTGGAACAACTCTGGGGGTTGCCCTCCTAGACATGACATGGCAGCATGAGTGGAGGAACTATGAGAACTGTTCCCCAAGTGCCCCAGTTCAGGGATTTTTATATTCTTTACAGTAGTGTGGACATGACTTCTTGCACTCAGGCATTCTGTGGGTGGGGGGTCTGCCTGAGATTCTCAAGGCTTAGGCTATCAAGGTGTGGCCTGCTCTTTGTCTACCTCAACCTAAAGGATGTCCAAGGATAATGGTCTTTGCCTTGGGAGTCAGAAGGACAGGAAAGGGCAAGGGAATTTCCCTGTTCACAGCCTGCCAGAGTTAAGGGGTACAGGGTCCCTGACATCTCTGCACAATGCCCATGTCAAAAATCATTAGCTGAAACACTTGTTAACTTAGAAAAAACACAGAACTATGAAATAGTCATAAAGCCACTCTTTAATCAAGGGAAACGGGGAACAGGGCTGATTAGGCCTCTAAACAGAGCTGTGCCTTATGCAAAGTGAACTCTGCTTGCTCTGCTCCCTGACCCCTTGGAAGGGCCATTGTGCTAGATGAGGACTCCAAGGAACAAAAGAAATTGGGGAACTTATATACCATTTGGGGAAATCCAGGGGCTGGGAAAGATGATTGACATTATCATACTGACCAGATACAATCAAGACAGGAAAAGGAATCCTAACCCAAGGCTAGGGTGTAAGGGAAGGGGCTGCTTACCATGGACACTAAAGGATGGTCCCTGCCCAGGTGTATCTTCCAGGGAAAGGGTCTCTGATACAATGGGGAAGACTACCCAAGACAAAAGGGTATTTAGCATTTACCCTAGGGTCCATTATTCAGTCTGCAACTGCTAGTCAGGGATTCCCTTCAGGGTGGATTCTCAAGGGAATTGGGAATAAGCACAAGCTTTGGGGGTGGGGGTCTCCAATCCACAAGCTATTTCTAAAACTTGGGGTTCATCAGATCTCACTAGGCCACAAGTTTGGGGTCTCTAGATTCCATGTCGACACACTGAACTGTTATATTTATATATTACACTGATACTCATCTCTTCCAGCTACAAAATGGTCATGCTGGTGTTAACTTATAAAAAACACAGAACTATTAAATAGTCATAAAACCACTCTTTAATCAAGGGAAAGGGGGATTAGGGCTACTTGGCCTCTTTGGCAGAGCTGCGCCTTGTGCAGAGTCCAAGAATTGAACACTGCTTCGCTCTGCTCCCTGACCCCCCTGGAAGTGACACTAGATGACGACTCCAAGGAACAAAGGAAATTGGGGAACTTATATACCATTTGGAAAGATCCAGGGGCTGGGAGAGATGATTGACATTATACTGACAGGATACAATCAAGCTAGAGAAAGGAATCATAGCTAGAGGCTAGGGTGTAAGGGAAGGGGATGCTTACACAATGGATACTAAAGGATGGTGGCTGCCCAAGTGTGTCTTCCTGGGAAGGGTCTCTGATACAAGGGGCAAGACTACCTAAAACAAAAGGGTATTTAGCATTTACCCTAGGGTCCATTATTGAGTCTGCAACTGCTAGCCTGAGATTCTCTTCAGGGTGGATTCTCATGGGAACTGGGAACAAGCACAAGCTTTGGGGGTCTCCAACCTACAAGCTATTCCTAAACTTGGGGTTCATCATACCTCACTAAGCCACAAGTTTGGGGTCTCTAGATTCCATGTCGACACTGGCATTCCTTGTTTATATTATTCCTTTGTGCTCTGATATCTTCTACCTTCTTAGTAAATCCCTATTTTGTTTTATGAGGATGAAAGCTGGGTAGTTATTTTGTTGTGGTTGTTTTAGTGTACCTGACAGGAAATAGGTTTCTCTAAATATATTTATGTGACAATAACTTATCTTGTTAAAAAGTATAAAAGACAACAACAAAAATTACCTCAGTTAACCTCCCCCTTTCTGGCTGATTCAACACCTATGTAAGTGATATGTCTGACTTTTTTTTTTTTTTTTAGAGTACTGAATTGTCTTAGTATCATGTACATATAGTCATTAACTTTCTTTACAATCTTTAAGCAAATATTCTAATTGTTGGCACACACAAATATATTATCTGCTTAACTTTAAATTCCATAGTATAGGTTAGCAATTTTTAAGGCTAACTGAACCTTGAAGTAGAGCTTATGCTCCAATGAGTTTGAGAGATCATTAGTTTAATTCGTCCTAGGATTTATCTGTTGGGGGTGGAAGTTAGAGATTGTAGATTAATGGGTTGTGTGTACATGTGTATGTGCGCGTAACTGCCTCTCTTCTGTTTGGCAAGTACATAATACATCTTAAAAGTGTCAAATATTTTTTGCCACAATGTTTGTAAGATGAATATAATCAAAATCCAGCTCTTGAAGAAATTTTATTTTCCTTTTACAAGTTCATGTTAACTTGGAAAAAATACAGAACTACTTAAGTTGTGAGAAAAAAAACCAAGTCTTTAATCAGAAAAGGTCCAATATCCGGTGGCTACAAAGAGCCCAGCACCAAGAACTTTATAGGGCCCACGCCCTGGGACTCTGGGTATCCCTGGGAGGATCACTGCACTAGATGATGTCTCCAAGGAACATTAGAATTTGGGGAACTTATATACCTTTGGGGAAACTGAGGACATGGAAGCATGATTAATTGACTTTACCATGGCTATAAGGAAATGGGAGTGTCTAAACTACACTGACAGTATACAATCAGGCTTGGGAAAAGAACCATAGCCAGGGGCTGGGTATCAGGAAGTGGCCTCACTCAGGGTTAAGTTTTCTTAGGAACAGATCTCTGATACAATGGAGGAAATCCAAGACTAAAAGGGTACTTAGCATTTGTTTAGATCTGCTAGCTCCACCTAAACCATGATCATCAATTATATTAAGGTCTATTATTCAGCCTGAAATGGCTAAGTCTGAGATCTTCATTGAAGGGAATTCTCAGGGGAACAAGGACAAACTTGGGGTCTCCAGCTTTCAAATTAACCAGATTTAGGGTCTCCAGACTCCAAGTTGACATTCATATAATTATTTAGCCTTTCATGTAGCTTTTTTAAAAACCAGATACCTATAGTGGAAATTTTTTAAATGAAATTAATTTAAATGTTTCATAAGATATGAACAGATCCCCAACTAGTATCAAAAAAAGTTTTGATTAGACCTGGGTGCAATTTCTCTCATATACTTAGTAGTTGCATTATCATAGGCAAATCATTTTGCCTGTTAGTGCCTTAGTTCCATATCTGCACAGGGGAATAATATGTACCATGTATTTCATCATGTGATATGGAAAAATTTTTTATAAATCCCAAAGAACTATGCAAATATATGTTTCTTTTTTAATGCATGTGGTCTTAGATATAGCTTAGTCTTTTAGATAGAGGTCTTTAGGCCTCTTCCTTCTCATCTGTAAAATGAAGAGATTGGAATTGTTAACTTAGAAAAAACGCAGAACTATTAAATAGTCATAAAACCACTCTTTAATCAAGGGAAAGGGGGATGAGGGCTACTTGGCCTCTTTTGCAGAGCTGCGCCTTGTGCAGAGTCTAAAAAATGAACACTGCTTCGCTCTGCTCCCTTATCCCCCTGGGAGTGACACTAGATGACTCCAAGGAACAAAGGAAATTGGGGAACTTATATACCATTTGGAAAGATCCAGGGGCTGGGAGAGATGATTGACATTATACTGACAGGATACAATCAAGCTTGGGAAAGGAATCATAGCTAGAGGCTAGGGTGTAAGGGAAGGGGATGCTTACACAATGGATACTAAAGGATAGTCCCTGCCCAGGTGTGTCCTTCTGGGTAAGGGTCTCAGATACAATGGGGAAGACTACCCAAGACAAAAAGGGTATTTAGCATTTATCCTGGGGTCCATTATTCAGTCTGCAACTGCCAGTCTGAGATTCCCTTCAGGGTGGATTCTCATGGGAACAGGGAACAAGCACAAACTTTGGGGTCTCCAACCTACAAGCTATTTCTAAAACTTGGGGTTCATCAGATCTTACTAAGCCACAAGTTTGGAGACTCTAGATTCCATGTCGATACAATCAACTATCTTTAATTTTTGTTTTATCATTTATATTTTATAATTTATTAGGGAAATAACATGTTTAGTAAAATGTCTGGAGAAATATTGACATTAGAATAAGTTCATGGTCTTTCAAAAGCATTACTCTGAAAGGAATAACAATCCGTGAATACATAAATTCCTGATATTTTTTAATCCTGTTTCACTGTGTTGACTCTGAAAAAACACAGAACTATTAAATAGTCAGAAAAGCCACTCTTTAATTAAGGACAGGGGTCTCAGAGCTGAGTAGGCCCCTACACAGAGCTGGGGCCACATGCCTACTGCAGAGTCCAAGGATTGAACTCTTGGTGCTCTGGGCCCTGGCCCCTTGGGAGTGCCACTCCGCTAGATGAGGACTCCTAGGAACAAAAGAAATTGGGGAACCTATGTGGCATTTGGGAAGATCCAG
The DNA here is from genome assembly GCF_016433145.1 of Gracilinanus agilis. Classification (NCBI taxonomy): domain Eukaryota; kingdom Metazoa; phylum Chordata; class Mammalia; order Didelphimorphia; family Didelphidae; genus Gracilinanus; species Gracilinanus agilis. The sequence continues at coordinate 209,578,584 of NC_058135.1, forward strand.
GGGCAGGGAAAGATGGTGTAAAGGAATGGACTACCTACAGTGAATCTAAAAGTATGGTCCCTGCCCATGTGTGTCTTCCTGGTGTTAACTAAAAAAACACAGGACTGGGGGCAGCTGGGTAGCTCAGTGAAGTGAGAGTCAGGCCTAGAGACAGGAGGTCCTAGGTTCAAACCCAGCCTCAGCCACTTCCCAGCTGTGTGACCCTGGGCAAGTCACTTGACCCCCATTGCCCACCCTTACCAATCTTCCACCTATGAGACAATACACCGAAGTACAAGGGTAAAAAAAAAAAACACAGGACTATTAAATAGTCAGAAAAGCCACTCTTTAACTAAGGACAAGTGTCTCAGGGCTGAGTAAGCCCCTACAAAGAGCTGGGGCCACACGCCTACTGCAGAGTCCAAGGATTGAACTCTGGGTGCTCTGGGCCCTGGCCCCTTGGGAGTGCCACCCTGCTAGATGAAGACTCCTAGGAACAAAAGAAATTGGGGAACTTATATACCATTTGGGAAAATCCAAGGCCGGGAAAGATCAAGCCAGGGAAAAGAATCATAGCTAGAGGCTAGGGCAGAGGTCAGCACCTTATGGCTCTCCAGCCATATCTGGCCCTTTTGAAGGCCAGATATGGCTCTCTCTGCAGGAGTCATAAAGTCAATTTTTTTTTCAGGCACTGTTACAGGAGTGCACACTGTGAGCACTGTACGGCTCTCATGAAATTACATTTTAAAAAACGTGGCATTTATGGGCTCACATGGCCAAAAAGGTTGCCGACCCCTGGGCTAGCGTGTAAGGGAAGGGGCTACTTACTATGGTCCCTGCCCAGGTATGTCTTCCTGGGAAAGGGTCTCTGATACTATGGGGAAGACTACCTAAGACAAAAGCATATTTAGCATTTACCTTAGGGGATCCATTATTCAGTCTGAAACTGCTAGCCTGAGATTCCCTTCAGGGTGGATTCTCAGGGGAACAGGGAATCAGTCCAAGCTTTGGGGTCACCAAATTACAAGCTAGTACTAAAACTTGGGGTTCATCAGATCCCACCAGGCCACAGTTTGGGGTCTCTAGATTCCACATCGACAATTGTCATATAGTTCTCTTCATATGTCATATTTCTCCCAGATTGATCATAATTTTCTTTAAAGGCAAGGACAAATTCTCATAACTCCTCATGTTTCTGAGTCAAAACACAGTAGTAACATGTGCAGTTAATACTCAGTAAATGTGGATTAAAAACAATGATAAAACCATAATGGTTATTATAATAACAACAATCCTTGTGTAGCATTTTAAGTCTCATTATAATCTTCTAAACAACCTTGGGTAGGTATGACTATCCTCATATTATAGATGAGGATACTGAGTCTAAGAGGCTAAGTGATTTGCCTGGCTAGAAAGTATCTGGGGTCATATTTGAACTTACATCTTCCTAACTCTAAATTCAGCACACCATCCACAAAGTCACCCAGTAAACCATATATGAGGATTTTTAAGCCCAAAGAGGTTAAACCCAGTATCAAAATATAGCAATTAATTAATAGAATAAAAATTTCTATCATGGACTGTTATATAAGCTGCCTATAAGATCAACTAAACCTTGTAGACCTGTACACTTCATTTGGTTTGAGAGATCACTAATTTTAACTACATCTAACATATTATTTGAAGCAAAAATATTAATATCATAAACTGGAGTACAATTTGGGCAAAACAGAAAAATGAAACCTAGTGACCACATCTTTCCAATATTTTCTCAATCCATCCAAAAGCAGTTTATAAAATCTTCTTTGAAATAAAGAACAAACACGTGCCCATCTCATTCTTTTTTTTTTTTTTTAAACATCAGGAGAACACTGTTAATGTTTAATATTTGATCATAGGCCAAGGTTTCAGTTTGTAAGTCTCAAGGGAAAAGAGTTTTGATAATTGAATGATTTCCGGCAGGGAAATGCATTCCTGAATCCACATGCATTCATTTCAAACCCAGTCTGTTGCCAAGAAGCTTATTTATTCTGTGTCTGGGGCTTTCCAGTTTAAATATAGTCCTTCTGCTTCATCACTGTGTCCACTTGCATTTGGTGTACAAATTGTTTTCTCATCGATTCTATGCCTTTGTGTATTACTTGAAGAGTATGTCATGGGGCTTATAAAGGGTCCAAGGTGACTCGAGCACTGTGGCACAAAGTGGTGAATGATTTTTCTTTAGAGTAGAATATTGAAACTTGTAACAAGGTTTTTAGCTTTATGAACAATAGTCAAAAAGCTTTTCTTGTCAGCAAGTTTAAAATACACAGTGCATCGGATTAGAGGGTGTCTTGGGTTGCTTTTCCTCCTCTCACTTTTTTTAAACTATATTTATTGTATTGTATAAACCAGCTCCTTCATTAATTACATTTCCTTAGATATAGTTTCCCTTTCAAAGGCAGTACTTGCCAGAAGTAGTATCATTTCTCCAAATCCTAGTGTTACTGTTCCAACTAGTCTGGCTCACCTCCCCCACCCCCTTTACTTAAACCTTTCATGTGTCATCTAAAATATATCAAATTAATAAGGTTCCCTTGAGAACTCTTAGTTTGTTTTATTAGTGGCTGGACTGAAAGGGAATTAAACAAATACAGTCTTTCACTATATGCACTTTTTATAGTAAACCAAGTAAGTGTTTAAAGAGAAGAAAATAAAATTGAATACAAATCCTGCTTTGATTATAGGATATTTAAAATTTCCAAATCTATTCTTTACCTGTTATTGTATACCAGTGGTTCCCAGACTTTTTTGGCCTAATGCCCCCTTTCCAGAAAAAATATCATTTAGCCTCCTGGAAATAAATTTTTTTTTTATTTTAATAGCAATTAATAGGAAAGATAAATGCACCCGTGGCCATCACCACTCCCCTGGATCGCTGCAGCACCCACCATGGGGCGGTAGCACTCACTTTGAGGATCACTGTTATATACTAATTAGGCAAGTCATTTTGCTTCTCTGACTCAGTTTACTCATTTGTAATGAGTTGATCATGATTGACTTGTGCTAGATGACTTCTGAGTTCCTTTCTAGATCTAAATCTGTATTCCTCTGTCCTTATTATCCTCTATTATCTTTCATATCCTTTTGACATCCACAGATAAACACACATATATAATAAAACCTTACACTTTTAGTCATAATTTTCCATAGTTACCACAGCAATAAAATACATTTTTCAAAGCCTTTGGTAAGAATGAATTGTGAAATACATAGAATGGTTCTTCCTTGGACCCATTCCTGACTTTTTTTAAACTTCAAAACCATGTTCCACTGCTTTTGACTCATCTAGGAACTTCCCTTAGGTCCTGGGGCCTCAGTGTCCTAGAACAGTTGATAAAGCACTGGGTTTAGAGTCAGGTATTCTAATCTGACCTCAAATACTAGCTCTATGACCAGAACAAGTGAATTAATCTCAATTTCCTCATCCATAAAATTAGAGGACAATAATAGAATCTAAACCCCAGAATTGTTGTGAGAATCAAAATGAGATGATAATTATAAAGCACTTGACACAGTCCATGGCACATAGAAACTGCTATATAAATATTAGGTATTCTTATTATTATTAAATTCCTCCCACACAACTGCTACTGTTATAGGGGTGCAAATGATAAACCCCTGGGTTAGGGAAGGAAAACTTTCTCAGGAATGAGAGGACTCCAAGCTTAGCTTAAAAGTAAAAAGAAAGATTTATTAGTAAGATAGGATCAGTGGCCAGCATGACAGCATGAGTGGAACAACCCTGGGGGGTTGCCCTCTACAACATGGCACAGCAGCACCAGTGGAGCAACTGTCAGGGGTTGCTCCCCGGAAGCTCCCATTCTGGGGTTTTTGTATCCTTTTCCAGAGTGTGGACATGACTTCTTGCACTCAGGCATTCCATGGATGGGGGGGAGGGGTGTCTGTCTGAGATCTCTAGGCTTAGGCTATCAAAGTGTGGCCGGGAGGTGTATCTCTTTTGTCTATCTCAACCTAAAGGATGTCCAAATATAATGAATGGTCTTTGCCTTGGGAGTCACAAGGGCTGGAATGGGGAAGGGAATTTCCCTGTTCACAGCCTGCCTGAGTTAAGGGGTACAGGGTCCCTGCCATCTCTGCACAATGTCCATGTCACTACTTGTACCTCATTGGTGAGTTCCTTTGATAACTAAATTTTGTGGAAAGGCCTGGGCTGATCTGCCTACATTTGGCTCCTAATCCTATTCCTGACTTCCATGGACTTCAAAACCCTGCCTCTAGCCTACTACTTTCATCCTTCACTTTTCCTTTCATCTTCCTTTTATGTGGGTCTTCTCAAAGTAGAATGTAAGCTTCTTCAGGACTAGAATTGTCTTTCTTTTTCTTTATATTTATATTCCCAAAGCTCAACACAGTGACTGGCACATAGCACTTAACAATTCTTATTTCCTTCTTTTCCATATTAGGCACTTAATTAAATAATTGAACTGAGAAAAGAAACTGAAAGAGGAATGCCAGAGATGTTTGGAGGTCAAAAACATTTATGTTCAAAGTATCATCCTTAGCTTGCTTGCTCCTCATATCATAACTAATCAGTTACCCAAAAATGTCATTTCTTTCTCTCCAGCTTCTCTTCCAAAAGTCTCCCTTTTACATACACAGCCACCACCATAAATCAGGTCTTAATAGATTATTGCAATAACCTTGAATCTGCCTATTTCAATACCTCTTTGTCAAGGACAAAAAAGTGATTCTCCTAAAGGAAAGGTTGACACATGTTGTTCATGTACTTAATAAACTCAATGGCTCCCTCTCAATTCTAGGATCAAATACAAACTCTTCTGTTTGGCATTTAAATCTATTTATAACCTCTCCTCTGTCTCTCTAGTTTTTTTAATATATTACTTCTCTCCATGCACTCTGTGGTTCAGTCATACTGACTTACTTGCAGTTCCTCTAATGTCATTCAATTTCCTGACTGACTCCCATGCCTGAAATTTTCTCCCTTATCCTTTACTCTGGATTCCTTTAAGACTGACATCAAATACCACCTCCTATAGATAACCTTTCCCTGTCCCTGTACCCCCATCCACATAGCTGCTAGTGCTTTCTACTCTAAGGTCACTTTCCATTTATACTGTATTTTATTTATACTGATTGATAAACATATTGTCTCTCCCATTAAAATGTAAGTTCCTCAAGAGCACAGTTATGGTTTTGCTTTTTCCTTTGGTACTTAAAATAATGCTTGGCTGTAGTAGGTATTTAATAAAATACTTGTTAACTGATTTGTCTGTCAAATCAGAAATCATTATTATAAATAAATATAAAAACCCTGGAGACCATATTTCTTTCTGATATAAATATCTTCAATGGAAATAGGATGATTACTTAAATTAAATATAGGAAAATGTCAAGCAATTAATGTAAAAGATTATATGGTACCTAAATACAGTCACATATATGTTCTCTTTTTTAAGCTCTTTTGTTTGTTTTATTTCATAAGAAACTCCAAAGAAGCAAAGTAATCTGTAATAGAATGATAACACTGGAATTTAGGTAGGAATCCTAGGAAGGCTACTTATTCTTCAGGTGACTTTGGAAATTTGGCTTTCTAGGTTTGGCTCTAGATAATGTCAGAAGTTCCTTCTAACTCTAAATGTTTTGTGTAGAGAGAAACTATTGGAAAATATTTGCTTTGTGTTGTTTTGAGGTTTGTTGATTTGGTTGAGTGTGTGTTTTAGAAATTTAAACTGGTTACATTTGTCTATATGCTACTAAAACTAAAAAAAAAACTATTTTTATGTAAAAGTCTTAATTCTTTAAGTTTTTTTGTTTGCTTAGCACTGTACAAACTAAGCTAAACAGACCCAGGCCCTGCCCTCAAGGAAATAAATTTATGCATGAGATGAATTGTTATTGAATTAAAATTCATTGAGCCTGCCTATATACTCTTTAGGGAATATATAGCTTGGTAATAAAACACAAGGTTTTTTCATTTTTGTTTCAATCAATTTTAGTTGAGGCTTTCACCTTTGGCTTTGCCTGGCTAACTTGCTTGTCATTATGCATGATAAAACATTTTTCCCCAAGGTCTCTAGTGAAAGGACTTGGCAGTTATCCTAATTATTCTTCCTTTGTTGCTCCTTGGCTTCCTTGTAGTCCCACTGACTTCTTCCCTTTGAAATTTTAACTTTACATGGGTCATGGCCTCTTTTTTCCCATCATTTTTTTCCCCAAGGTTTTCTTTGATGTGTAGCTTTATCCTCTATCTGGAATGATAACAAAACTAACTGACCAGTTAACTAAATAATGAAAAAAAATAATAGTTGATACTTATAATAGGTATTAAGGTTTGTTAAACTCATTATATACATTATTCTATTGCTCTCCACAACAATACCAGTATTGTTATCAATGCCATTTTACATAAGAGAAAACTGAATCTCAGAGAAGTTGTGACCTACTCATCATCACCTAGTTATCAGTTAATCTGTCAGGTACTGATTAAGTGCTATGTGCCCCAAAATGTACTAAATGCTATGAAGGGGGAAAAAAACAAAACAAAACAAAAAAAATCCTTCCATTTGACCTTTGTCCTCAAGGAGCTCATATTCCAATTCCAGAAATAACATGCAAGCATTCTGTATATGAGAGATATATATCATACATTGTAAATGGAAGTGATGCTATCAGAGGTAGATTTCAAACTCAAGTATTCTTCTCTCCAAATATATTATTCTTTCCATGGTACCGCACTGTCTATCCAAATCAAATTTCAGATTTACTAAAAGTCTTCTGCCCACAGGTGGATGAGTATATAAATGAATGCAGAGCAGCAAAAATGTCTGACTTTGCAGTTTTATAGTTAAGTTCACCTAACCCTAGTATATTTTAAAGTATCTATTACAAATCCTATATGAAACATAAATTCTAAAGAATATGTAGATGTCTCTCAGTAGTTTTTCCATGTGAAAATATTTTGTTTGAAATTCAATACAAAAGAGTATCTGTAGCTAGTAAAAGGAAAAATCTGATTCCCTCCAGATGAGTGAATTTAAAACCAAATTTTCTTACTGAAGAATAACAGAGTGCATAATATTATGCATGTTAAACAAATCAAATGTTTTATTTTAAAAGCCATGATGACTTGCTGATTATTCTTACACATTAAAACTTTTAAAAAATAGCACAAAACTCAAGACTATTTAATTAACTAGATATAGTAATATAGTAGAACTGTTAGATGGTAAAAATATTTTAAAGCAATTTGGAATCATGAAAATAAAGCAATTAATATAGTAATATCTTAAGAACCAGAATATGTGTTATTTGTCTTAAAACCCAAGGAATTAATTAGTATTTTAAAAAGTATTCCTGGGGCAGCTGGTGTTAGGGTTCAAAATGGGTGGCCTCCAGAGGAACACACGAGACAATGCAATCAAAGCAGGAGAAAGCTTTATTGCCAGTACGCACTGGGGAAACTCAGCAAAGAGAGTCCCGAAGCATGCATTCAGAAGAGGGAATATATATGTTTCTAGGATATAGGTGCCTTTGTCTTAGGGTAAGCTAATAGTTAGATAGAGGGAGTAGGGGATGCTTTCAGGTGCCGCAGGACATGATTCTTAATCTTCAAGGTTGTTCCGTTTAGGAGTTGTGTCCCTGGGCTGTCAGCCAGGAGTTGTGTCCCTGGAACCTTGAGTCAGAGAGATAACTGACCCCCTTGACCATGACGTTATCCAAAACCCCCTGCTTAATTGCCAAGTTTAGCTTTTTGGCCATAATATTCTTATAAGCTATAAACTATAATATTTCTATAAGCTTTTTTGGCTATAACACTGGGTAGCTCAGTGGATTGAGAGCCAGGCCTAGAGATGGGAGGTCCTAGGTTCAAATCTGGCCTCAGACACTTCCCAGCTGTGTGACCCTGGGCAAGTCACTTGACCCTCATTGCCTACCCTTACCACTCTTCCACCTATGAGCCAATACACCGAAGTTAAGGGTTTAAAAAAAAAAAAAGTATCCCTATATAGCAAACATTTGTAGCAGTACTTTTTGTGATAGCAAAGATTTGGAAACCAAACTGATTGGGGAATGTGTGATGAGTACAGAAAAGAATGGAAAGATATACATGAAATGATGAAGAGTGAAACAATAAATTCAAAAATGTAAATGGAAAGTATAACCACATACTAAAAAATCAAAAGTGAATGTAATAAAATGATAAAAATATCAAACAAGGACAATAGAATTATAATGGTGAACCTATGGCACTGCTCCCTTCCCCCTCTTACGGTGCTTACTCCTTCCCCTGAGTGGAGCACCCAGGCCACTCCTACGCAGACCACTCCCCTCCCTTTCTCCCTCACCTATCTGGGACTAGGGGCTCTAGGTTGGTGGGGGAGAGGGGTGTCTCCTCTCCCTCCACTGGGCCTGGCCCTACCCCCTAACAAATCTCCACTTTTGTTTCTTCCTTCCCTGCCAGCTGCAATCTAGGAGGTGACCCCACCCCCCCAAAGGCTAACTGCACACCTTCCTCTCCTTGCTTGGATCACAGCCCCCAGCTCAGCTGGATAGAGTTGCGGCTTCTCCTGGCAGTAGGAGGCAGCTTTCCTAGGGCAGGTGTGAGATGGCTAGGAGCCTAGCTCCCTACCCTCGAAAGCAATGGGGAGCACTACATTCAGGAGTGGGGGGCTGGGGGTTGGGGTAATGGTGAGCATGGAACAAAGTCTGGGGGGGGCAATCATTCAATAACCCTTCAAAATGTGGTGAGTAAAATTGCCATAAAGACCGGTCAAGACAGTTTTCTCCAGGGAAAAATAATATTTTACTAAATATTGATTGGCATGTAATCTCTTAATAAAATGGGTCATATTAGCCACCTCAGCCAAAACACCAGGAACTGGAGCAAGCAATAACCAGTAAATTGGGTCTATGGTATTGCTCAATGACAAAAGATTCTGAGGGACAGCTGACAGGGTCTTTTAAACCTAGGTGTGTCTTCCTTCTGTTTGGTCTGATTGTATGTCATTTGGACCTCTCCTGGCAAATATAAGACAATCTCAATAAATAGGCATTTTAATGCGGAAAAGGGTTACAATTACTTCAGCTCCTCCCTATTGGGAGATGGAAGTAATTTTTTGAAGATAGGATTAGTCCTCAGCTGGGGAAAGTGGGTTGACCTTCTTATGCAGTTGATCATACCCTCTCTGGCAATTAAAGAATATTCATTTGTTGATGTGTTTCAAATGACACTAGTAATTTTGCCTGGAAAATCAGAACACTGCTGATCAGGATCCTCCCATTTGGGTTTTCCTTAGTGACCATATCACCCCTCACTTAAATAAGAAAAGAGGAAAGGAGAGTTGTTCTTGGGGGTCAGGTCCAGCCCAAAGTGGTTCTTTGTTTATTTGTACAAATAAAAAAAATAAAAACAATTGTAAAAGCAGGGAGGATTAAAGCCTTTGATGAGAAGGCTTGCAGAATCTATTTGAGGGCTTCTCATTCACTTTTGATATTCAGCTCTCACACAATCCTCACATTGGTGCCAAGAAGCTGTACCCAGGTAAAATCATTAAACCCCTATTGGTGAGTTAAGGGGATGTCTACCTCAAGCATGTGAAGACTTCCCCCAACTGGATGGGCAGATAAGAAAACTGAAGAAGACTGAAGCAGGTACTGTGGAGTGCTTAGAGCTTGCTCAGACATCAAAAATGTCTGAGGTCATCCACTGCATTCCAGACCACTGGACTTTGACAATTCTAGAAGACAGTGAGACTGTCAGCCTTGTACATTTCCACCCCACATAAATCCAACATACTCACAAGTTACATTACATGATGTCATTGATCCTCTTCAAACACCAAGTAAAAACAAGACTCCCAGGTTAGCAAGTAAGTGCCTGAGGGGAGGGGTGCAGGTTGGAGAGGGATACTTGCCTGAGAAATGACGATTTGGCAAAATGGGGAAAAGAATGGAGTCTAGAGTAGCACTAATTATTAAAAGATATAGCATAACATTAATTTTCCTCACAAGATTGTTGCTATTATTTATAATCTGCCAATTTTCAGGATATGAATTAAAACTTGAATTTCTCTTCTTACTAGTGATTTAGAGAATTCTTTCATGTGGCTGTAAATACTTTGAACTTCTTTGAGAATTATTTGTTCATATTTCTATAAGGTAATCTTTATAATTTGTTCATCATTTAAACAAAAATTAAGAAGAGCAAAATATTCCCTTAAATACTCTCCTACAAGGTATTTCTCATACATATTTTAAGATGAAGCAGTAGACATAATTAGGCTGAAACAGTAGGCTTTAGCAATGAATGCAATGAAAGCAATTACAGCAAAATGTAGTATAAAAATGTCATCAGAGAATTGTATGGCTAAAAAAAGAAGTCAGGCCTCTAATGTAGCAAAGATATCAGATCAATGTCCTTGTAATATCAAGGTCCTAGAAGAAGGTACCCAGCACAGTGGGTAGATTCCCTGTAGAAGATTTTCCAGAAAACATGTGCAACAGTTATAGACATTTAGACTGGAAGGATAACTCTCTGTGTGTGTCCTTGGAGAGAGTACCTACATAAATGAGATCATATATCTATTGAAATATTTACCAAGCAGTATGATACATTGAATTTGATGTAATAAATTCAATATGTCCTCTTTTTCTCTCTTGTTTTGAGCAATTTTATGATTTACTTTTTAGAAAAATGCTGAGAAATTCAGCAAATAATCAAATATAATCAGGCATCCTGATCCATAAAATACTTTCCCCGAAAGTAACTTTGTATGCAGTAGACATAGTATTAGCATTTCTTAATGCTAGTCAATATGATTGATGGTTTTCCTTTATGGCAGTCAGTTCAGTTTATTTTGGATTTTAGTCAATGAATTATTGCTCTGAGGTAAAAAATGGTAGTTTAAAATATCTGCCCCAAATCCTAAAACTAAAATAATGTTTTTAGAAATTTAGCACTTGTATGCATAAATCCCTGTGACACAATAAATCATGGCACATTTTTAGAAAGGTTGTTAAATACAAGGATAACAGTTTGCTTAGAAAAGACTAATTTGTTGCAAGTAATTTATAATGCAATTTATAAGCAATTAATTAGGCTTTTTAGCCATGAATTTGCTATTGTGCAGATATCTTTAAGGTTTTCACAACAATGTTATTTTAAAATATTGTATGTAGTAGTTTTAAGTGATTAAGGGGTCATTTGGACTTTGATTTTAAGTGCAGTAGTTCTCAAAATTTTGTATTAAATGTTGTTTTCTTTAGAAAAGTCTTTCAAAGTGAAGTTATTTGCATTTCAAACTTCATATATGATGAAAATGCTTATCTCTGAGAGGATGATAAAGAAATTAGGGAAGATTTTTTGGCCAAATATGGATAACCATTTTTAGTCATTCAGTTTGTCAGTACTATTTAACTTAGTATCCTTTCAATACTTCAATAGATATAAGATCTCTTTGGTGTGAGTACTCTCAACAAATGGACCACAGCAGATCCATGCTTAATCTTATACAATCAATCTACATTGTTAGGTAAATCCTTCAAATTTGCTTCAGATTTTTTTTTCTTTGCGATTTTTTACACTCACATGTACCAAGAGAGCACTCTCTTTATCAGAGCATACATTTTCTCAAAGAAAGAAACAGGTTAAGGAAAATTCTTCGGTTATCCAAATGAATCCTAGTTTTATTTCCCTACTTTATTTTCTCATTCATATAAGTCCATTTCCAAAGTTGAATATCTTCCAAGTTTTTCCTGTGTTTTTAATATCATTTTTATTGCGTTTTTCACAAATGATAACTTCTACTTTTGTCAGTATTTGGCCTCATTTAAAATATACTGACACAATTTTTTTTAATTTAAGTATTTTTCCATGGTTACATGATTCATTCTCTTTCCCTCCTCTTTTCTCTCCCCCCTCCGAGAGGAGACAAGCAATTCCAGTGGATTATACATGTATTATCACTCAAAGCCCAATTCCATATTATTTATTTTTGTAATAGAATAATCTTTTACAAACCAAAACCCCACATCTTATATCCATATAAACAAGTGATGCATCAAATGTTTTCCTTCTGTGATTCTACTCCCACAGTTCTTTCTCTCAATGTGGATAGCATTCTTTCTCATAAGTCCTTCAGGATTGTCCTGGATCATTGCATTGCTATTACTAGCAAAGCTGATTTTGTCCCACAATGTTTCAGTTTCTTTGTACAATGTTCTCCTGGTTCTGCTCATTTTGCTCTGCATCAGTTCCTAGAGGTCTTTCCAGTTCACACAGAAATCATTATTCCTTTCAGCATAATAGTATTCCATCACCATCATATATCACAATTTGTTCACCCATTCCCTAATTGAGAGACATCCACTCATTTTCTAATTTTTTTTTTCTTCACAAAGAGTATGGCTATGAATATTCTTGTACAGATATTTTTCCTTATTATCTCATTGTGGTAAAAACCTAGTAGTGGTATTTCTGGATAAAAGAGTATGCATTCTTTTAAAACCCCTTAGGCATAATTCCAAATAGACTTTCAGAATAGTTGGATCAATTCACAACTCCACTAGCAATGCATTAGCATCCCAATTTTGCCATATCCTCTCCAGCATGTATTATTTTTCTTTACTGTCATATTGATTAATCTGCTAGGTGTGAGGTGATAACCTCAGAATTGTTTTGATTTACATTTTTCTAATCAGGAGGGATTTAGAACACCTTTTCATGTGATTATTGATAGTTTTTATTTCTTCATCTGAAAACCACCTAGTCATATCCTTTGACCATTTGTCTATTGGGGAACGATGTGATTTCTTATACATTTAACTTAGTTCCTTATATATTTGGGGAAATTAGAGCTTTGTCAGAGAATTTTGTTATAAATTTTTTTTCCCAGTTTGTTTGCTTCCCTTCTAATTTTGGTTGCGTTGGTTTGGTTTGTGCAAAACCTTTATAATTTAATAAACCTTTATAATTTAATATAATCAAAATTATTCATTTTACACTTTGTAATGTTCTCTATCTCTTGCTAGGTCTTAAATTCCTTCCTTTCCCATAGATCAGACAAGTATATAATTCTATGTTCACCTAATTTATTTATGATTTCACTCTTTATAATTAAGTCACTTACCCATTTTGAATTTATTTTAGTATACTTTTGTAAGTAATTTTTTGTAAGATTAAGTCATTTTGTGTAAGATGGTGATCTAAACCAATTTTCCCAGCAGTTTTTGTAAAATAGTGAGTTCTTGTTCCCAAAACTGGGATCTCTGGGTTTATCTAATACTAACTTACTGATGTCATTTGCCCCTAGTCTATTCCATTGATCCAACTTTCTATCTCTTAGCCAGCACTATATTGTTTTTATACTCACTGCTTTGTAGTACTGATATTGCTAAGGCCCCCATACTTCACTTTTTTTTTTTCATTAGTTCCCTTGATATTCCTGATCTTTTATTCTTCCAGATGAACTTTCTTACAATTTTTTCTAATTCTTTAAAAAAAATCTTTTTTGGTAGTTTGATAAGTATGGCACTGAATAAGTAAATTAGTTTAGGTAGGATTGTCATTTTTATCATATTAACTCATCCTACCCATGAACAATTGACGTTTTTCCAATTGTTTAGATCCAGTTTTATTTGTGTGAAAAGCATTTTGTAGTTGTGGTCATATATATACATATATATATATACATATACATATATATATATATATATAATTCCTGAGTTTGTCTTGGCAGATAGATTCCCAAATATTCTATATTTTCTCTTTCTAACTCTTGATGCTTGTTTTTGTTGAAAATATATAGAAATGCTGATGATTTGTGTGGGTTTATTTTGTATCCCACAACCTTGCTCAAAGTACTAATTATTTCTACTAGCTTTTTAGTTTATTTTCTAGGATTATCTTAATATACTGTCATATCATCTGCAAAGAGTGATAATGTAGTTACTTCATTGAGCATTTTTCTACTCTAATTGCTACCATTGGCATTTCTAATACATTATTAAGTAATAGTGATGATAAAGGGCATCCTTGCTTCACTCCTGATCTTCTTGGGAAGGCTTCTAACTTATCCCCATTGCAGATGATACTTGCTGATGGTTTTAAATAAATACTTTGTATTATTTAGAGGAAAGGTCTTTTATTCCTATACTTTCTGGTGTTTTTTATAGGAATGGATGTTGTATTTTTTCAGTCTTTTTTTTCTGCATCTATTAAGATAATCATGTGATTTCTTATAACTTGATTATTGATATGGTAAATTATGTGGATGGTTTTCCATTAGGTTAAACCAACTTTGCAATCCTGGTATGAATCCTACCTGGTCATAGTGAATAATCCTTGTGATGACTTCCTATAGTCCAGGGGTCGGCAACGTATGGCTCTCAAGCAATATCTGGCTCTTTTGAGGGCCAGATATAGCTCTTTTTGCAGGAGCCATAAAGTCAATTTTTTTCAAGGCGCTGTTACAGGAACACACACTTACAGGAGCGCGCATTGTGAGCACTGTAAGGCTCTCACGAAATTACATTTTAAAAAATGTGGTGTTTATGGCTCTCACAGCCAAAAAGGTTGCCGACCCCTGCTATAGTCTCTTTTCTAGTAGTTTATTTTAGATTTTTGCATCTATGTTCATTAAGGAGACTTGTCTGTAGTTTTCTTTCTCTGTTTTTGTCTTCCTGTTGGGGAATCTACCATATTTGTATCATAAAAAGAATTTAAAACTCCTTCCTTGCTTATTTTGTCAAAAAGTTTGTGTAGTATTGAGATTAGTTGGTCTTTAAATGTTTGATGGAATTCACTTGTGAATCCATCTGGCCCTGGCGATTTTTCCTTTTTTTTTTCTTTTTTTTAAAATAATTTTTTATTTTTAGAAAAAATTCCCCTGGTTACATAAGTCATGTTTTTACTTTACCCTTCACCCCCTTCACCCCCTTCACCCCCCTATCCCCAGGCTCCCCCCCTTCCCCCGCCATAGCTAATTCACATTTCCACTGGTGTGG
>NC_058135.1:209593624-209607383 GCF_016433145.1 Gracilinanus agilis
GTGTGGTCAGTCAAGACTTATTTACACAATATTGATAGTTACATGGGTGTGGTCTTTTCAGGTCTACATCCCCAATCATGTTCTCATCAACCCAAGTATCCACGCAGTTGTTTTTCTTCTGTTTCTACTCCTGCAGTTCTTCCTCTGAATGTGGATAGTGTTCCTTTCCATAAATCCCTCCGAATTGTCTTGGGTCATTGCACTGCTGGTAGTACAGATGTCCATTACATTCGATTTTACCATAATATCTGTGTACAATGTTCTTCTGGCTCTGCTCCTTTCACTCTGCATCAATTCCTGGAGGTCTTTCCAGTTCACATGGAATTCCTCCAGTTTATTATTCCTTTTAGCACAATAGTATTCCATCACCAACATATACCACAACTCAACTATGCCCAAAGAGCAATAAAAGAATGCCTGTCCTTTGATCCAGCCATACCATTGCTGAGTTTGTACCCCAAAGAGATCATAGATAAACAGACTTGCACAAAAATATTTATAGCAGTGCTCTTTGTGGTGGCAAAAAACTGGAAAGCAAGGGTATGCCCTTCAATTGGGGAATGGCTGAACAAATCCTGGGGATTTTTTCTTAGGGAGTTCTTGTTTAATTTCTTTTTCTGAAATGAGATGATTTAAGTGTTTTATTTCCTCTTTTATTAATCTAGGCATTTTATATTTTTTGTAAATATTCTCCCATTTAACCTAGATTGTCACATTTATTGCCATGTAATTGGGCAAAGTAGCTCTTAATAATCATCTTAATTTCCTCTTTATTGGTGGTGAGCTTACCCTTTTCATTTTTGATAAAGTTCATTTGATTCTCTTCTTTCTTTTTTTTATTAGATTTACCAGTACTTTATCTATTTTATTTGTTTTTTTCAATATCAGCTCTTAGTCTTATTTATTAGTTCAGTACTCTTTTTCTTTCAATTTTATTAATTTCTCTTTTAATTTTTAGGATTTCCAATTGAGTTTTTATCTGAGGATTTTTAATTTGTTCTCTTTCTAATTATCTAAGTTGCAAGCCCAATTTATTGATCTCTGCCCTCTCTATTTTGTGATATAGGCATTCAGGGATATACATTTTTCTTGAGTACTGCTTTGACTATATCCCATAGAGTTTGATACATTGTATCTTCATTGCCATTCTCTTCAATAAAATCAGTAATTGTTTCTATGGTTTGTTTTTTGACCCACTAGTTTTGAAGAATTAAATTATTTAGTTTTTAATTATTTTTGAATTTATCTCTTCTTAAACCCTTATTAATTTAGCTTTTATAGCATTATGACCTGAAAAAACTACACCTATTATTTCTGCTTTTCTGCATTTGTTTGCAATGTTTTTAGGCCCTAGTACATGGGCAAATTTTGTATATGTGCCATGTGCTGCTGAAAAGAAGATATATTCCTTTTTATCCCTGTTCAGTTTTCTCCAGATACCTATTAACTCCAATTTTTCTAACATTTAATTTACTTCCCTTCCTTCTTTCTTATTAATTTTTTGGTTCAATTCATCTAGTTCTGAAAGGGGAATTTTGAGGTCCCCTACTAGTATGGTTTTGCTCTCTATTTCTTCCTTAAGTTCCTTTGGTTTCTCCTTTAGAAATCTGGATGCTATGCCATTTGGTGCATAAATGTTTAGTAATGATATTACTTATCATTAATAGTATCTTTTATAGTATCTTTTAGCAAGATGTAATTTCCCTACTTATCTCTTTTAATCAGATCAATTTTTACTTTAGCTTTGCCTGATATCATGATGGCTACTTTTGCATTTTTTACTTTAGATAATACATAAGTTCTATTTCATCTTTTCACCTTTAACCTGTGTGTATCATCCTGTTCAAATGTGTTTCTTATAAACAACATATAGTAGGATTCTGGTTTTAAATCCACTCTGCTATCTTCCGTTTTATGGATGAGTTCATCCCATTCAAATTCAGATTTATGATTACTAACTGTGTATTACCCTCTATCTTATTTTTCCCCTTTTGATCCTGCTTTATTCCCTTTCAACTCCATTTCTCCTCACCATTGTTTTGCTTTTTATTAACCCTCCATTTTCGTTTCCCTCCTTTTACCTCCCCCTTCCCTTGTCTTATTCCCCTTCTACTTCACTGTATGGTAAGATATAATTCTATATCCCAAGGAGTATTATATTTGCTTTTCCCTCTCTGAGCCAGTTACAATGAGAGTAAAGTTTAAGTATTGCCCATCATCATCCTTATCCTCCCCTCCCCATAATGATTTTTCATGCCTCCGTATTATATATATTTATCCCATTCTATCTCTCTCTTCCCTTTTCTCTCAGTACAATCCTTCTTTTTGCTCTTTGATTTTTTTACGTGTCATATCATATACGTATACATATTACTTCATATCATCACAATTACATACACATCATATCATCATATACCATTATATACATAATATCATCATAATCAGCTTAATTCTTTACCCTCTTTCTAAGTGTATCCCTTCTATCTGCTCTACTACTAAGAGTAATTTTTGAGAATTACAGATATTCTCTTTCCATGTAGAAATAAAAACATTTTGACCTTAATGAGGCCCTTAAATTTTCTTTCTTATTTACCTTTTTAGGATTCTCTTGGCCTCATATTTGGACTTCAAATTTTTTGTTTAGGTCTGCTTTATTCCTCAGGAATGTTTGGAAATCTTCTATCTTTTTGAATGCCCATTTTTTCCCATGAAAAAATATACTCAGTTTTGCTGAATAGGTGACTCTGGGTTGTAAACCTAGATCTTTCACTTTCCTTAATATCATATTCCATTCCTTCTGATCCTTTCTTGTAGAAGCCACTAGGTCCTATGTGATCCTGATTATAGCTCCATGGTATTTGAATTGTTTTCTTCTGGCTACTTACAGTCTTTTTTCCTTGGTTTGTCGGCTTTTGATTTAGCTAATTTATTTTAGCTTAATTTAATAGCTTAATTTGCTATTATATTCCTGAAAAATTATCATTTGAACATTTCTTTCTGGAGGTGATCTATGAATTCTTTCCATTTTAATTTTATTTTCTCTATCAATGATGATCTGGGAAGTTTTCTTTTATAATTTCTTGTGTTGTGATGTCCAAACTGGTATTTTTTAATCATGGCTCTCAGGTAGTCCAATAATTCTCACATTGTTTCCTAGACCTATTTTCTAGGACAGTTGTTTTTTCAATAAGGTATTTCATGGGTTCTTTTTCTGTTTATTTCATTCTTTTGATTTTTTTTTAATTGCTTCTTGATTTCTCATGAAATCATTAGTTTCTAGATGGTCAGTTCTTATTTTTAAGAGTTGATTTTCCTCTGTCAGCTTTGGGTCTCCTTTTTCATTTGGCCCATTTCTTCTTGCATCACTTTCCTTTCTGCCTCTCTTAATTGGTTTTTGAAGTCTTTTTTGAGCTCTTCCAGAATCTGTGTCCAATACATATTTTTATTTTGGACTTTGCATGTGTTTGCTTTGCTTTCATTGTCCCCTTCTGTGTCTGTACCTTGTTCTTTGTCTCCATTAAAAGTCTTTCGAATTAGGTGCTTTTTTTTGTTGTTGTTGTCTTCTTATTTTTCCTACCTTTTTATAGGGAGGCTCTGTTTTCTGGGAGGTTAGAGTACCCTCTTAAACTTCAGTCCTTCCTTGATTCTACCCTTACTGTAACAATTAAAATTGATATATAAGGATATATAAAAGAATATTAGGGTTTTATTGTAATCCATATTGGTAATTAAGCCACATGCCTAATAAGAGCTAATTCAAATGCCTTGTGCCATTACCTCTGGCCACGTGGCTTGTCCAGCAGGAAAAGAGGAAGTACCAATCCCAATCTCCCTATTTAAGCTTCTGTTTACAGATGCTTACATCACCACATAATATAGGAAGCCCATTGAATCATGGAAAATGTAGTTTGTAAGAGATCTAAATGAGATAAACGTCCACAGGAAGTTTAGACCAGAGATCTCAAAATAAGTTCAATGACCTCAAAATAAGTTCAAGGACCTCCAAATTTCCAATATCACATTTCCCCCTGAAGAGCATGAGGGAGACCAGTCTCCCCAAAAGCTCTTGTAAACATAACTAATTTATAAATTACATTACCTCTTTTAAA
Source organism: Gracilinanus agilis (assembly GCF_016433145.1). NCBI lineage: Eukaryota > Metazoa > Chordata > Mammalia > Didelphimorphia > Didelphidae > Gracilinanus > Gracilinanus agilis. The sequence goes on from NC_058135.1 coordinate 209,597,734, forward strand.
TGAGTTTCTACCAGTTTCAGTTATTCCAAGATGGTTTGATGGCCTGAGGGCTGAGAGCTCTGAGAGTTACCTCCCACTGCTGATTCTATTAACCCTTGAGATACTGATAGCTTAAAAACTTGCTTCATGCTTGGGCATAAGCTTTTGGTCTTAATTTGAGCTTGATCAGGTCAAGGATTGCTCAAATTCTAGCCTCACACTTAAGTGTAAGTTTTTGGTCTCACTGTGTACGTGATCTAATTGGGCACACAATTTGATTGCCATATCCTGGACATCTGTCATGAGTTTTTGGCAAAAAAAATATCTATATCTCATTTGAGACCACCATTTACCCTAAACTGGGGTCTATTGTCTTCACCACAGGCCCACTCCTGGCTTCATTCTAGGCCCATGCAGATCAGCCCACTTAACCATAGATTGCCCTGGGCTGGGATTCCAAACTTCACCACAGGTTTAGAATTTCAAAGGATTGGGTTGGTTGGACCTCTATTTTGCCTAGGCAGGGTCTTATACTCTGGATGTTGGCTTGGGTGTAGGTTCCAAACATGGAATAGCAGAGCTGAAGTGGGCATATGTGGCATGCTCTTAGCTTGCTCCTCATTCCTTGCTATTTATTGTCTCCTGCTGCCTATTGGGTTTTTCTTTTCTTGAAAGTTGTTTCACTCTATCTCCTTTTTGGTTCTTTCATTCCTCTATTCCTTTTGTGGTAATATTTTAATATTAGTTGGAGAGTATTCTCATGGTGACTCTGAGCTTCTCTGCTTTACTCCACCATCTTGGCTCTGCCCTCAGAAATCCCTACCACAATTCAATTTTGAAGAGCATAAAAGCTTTATCAAGAAAGGAAAGAAGTCCATGATGATAGAGAGGCATGTAGTCATTCAAAAGATGAATGTAAGTAGTAAATATTCAGTAATGTTTTCAATCAAATATAGTTAGCATAGGGAGCAGCTAGGTGGCTCAGTGAACTGAGAGCCATGTCTAGAGACGGGAAGTCCTAGGTTCAAACCTGGCCTCAGATACTTCCTAGCTGTGTGACCCTGGGCAAGTCACTTAACCCCCATTGCCTAGCCCTTACCACTCTTCTGCCTTGGAGCCAATACACAGTATTGACTCCCAAGATGGAAGGTAAGGGTTTAAAATATATGTGTGTGTGTGTGTGTGTGTGTAATTAGTTAGCATAAAGAATGATAACCAGCAATAGTTAATTTAATTATTAAAAGAAATGCCCTGGATATAGTGTAGCTACATTTTGTCAAGTTATTTGAAATATCTCTTATGATAAATACCCTTGTGGACAAGATAGAGAGATCTGTACTACAGTTTGTACATTTGAACTTGGTTGAAAACAGACCCCAAAGTCAAGATTAATGTTGATCAATTTTGTCAGTCTGGATGGAGACCTCTGGTCTCACTCAATGCAACAGGATTCTACCCCCTGGTCCTCTTCTGATCCACATTTTAATAAATGTTTTGCATGAAAAATAATATCTAACATTTACATAGAATTTAAGATTTGTAAAATGCAATACATTCATTATCTCACTTGATCCTCACAACAGCCTCATCATGAAAGGTCATTAAAGATTTTATTTTCCCTGTTTTAAGAATGAGGAAATAGAGGATAAAAGAGGTTTAATGACCCAGGGTCACACAGTTAGTAAGTATTTAAGAGAGGCTTTGGTTCAGTGTCCTGACTCTAAGTACAATGTCCTATCCACTATATCATACAGCTACCTAGGAGGGAATAAATGGATTAATAAAGAATTTAACCTAATAAAAGAAGTCATTAAAGTTATATATAAACCAAAAAGAAGACATCATGTAGTGAGAAATGCAACAACCCATATGCTCTGTTATCTTCTAAACAAATATCAAAAGATCTGGAGGAATCAAAATCAGAGGCTCAGTGTTTGATAAACCAAAGGATAAAAATTACTTGGAGGAAGGACTCTATTTTTGACAAAAACTTCTATAGATGAAAAGAAATTGGTAGAAAATAGGCTTAAACTAATATCTTACAATATATATCACTAAACATATATAAACAATATATAATAAACTAAATATATATAAACAACATATATACACTAAAAATGAAAATGTGATATGAATATAAATATATCTTTAAGAATTAGATCAGAATGAAATAATGTTTACAACTATAACTAGGGAGAGAATTCTTAACTAAATAAAAGATGAGTAGCATTTTTAAAAACTCAAGCTATACCAGTTACATATTTGCAATGAACAAAGCCAATAAAACTAGGATAAGAAGAAAAACCATAGAATGAGGAAATCTTTGTATTGAATATCACCAGTCAAGGTCTGATATAGTATATAAAAATACTCTGTGGGGAACTTTCATAAATATATATATAAATGGAAGCAGAATGAAGTAAGAAAAACCAAAACAACTACATACATAGCGATTACATAAAAGAATAAATCAATGAAGTCATAAGGAAACATACCTCCCTCTTCAACATAGAAGGGTGAGAATAGGAACTATAAGAACAAAATTATATATACCTCATCAGGTATAGTCACTGTATTAAATATTTTTTTCTTTGGAGAGCCAGGTCTCAAGTCAGAAAGACCTGAGTTCAAACCTTGCCTCAGATGCTTACTAGCTGTGTGACCCCAAGTAATTTAGCTTCCATTTGTCTTGATTTTCTCCTATCGAATATGGAAATATTGACAGCATCTACCTTCTAGGGTTGTTAATAAGGATCAAATGAAATAATTTAAAGTGCTTAGTACAGTGCCTGACATAAATTGTGCTAAATAAATGTTAGCTATTATACTATTATTATTATTATTGGTATTCTTTATCACAAGAAAATATTTAATTGGGAAGGAGGAAGAGAAGAGGTTTTTGTTTTGTTGATTTGTTTTCCTTGGAAATTAGTGAAAGAAAGAGAGAGAGAGAGAGAGAGAGAGAGAGAGAGAGAGAGAGAGAGAGAGAGAGAAAGAGGGAGAGAGAGAGAGAGACAGAGAGAGACAGAGAGAGAGAGAGAGAGAGAGAGAGACCACTTCGCATATTGGGCATGCCCTTTTTGTAAGATTTAAGAGAAGACATGGTCAAGAATAGCAAGGTGAGAAACTATAGATGGGTTACAATCTGTTCCACTAATAACAGTAACTTAATTAATAATATCCAGATTCACCTAGGTATTAAAGAATGAATGACATGTATATCTAACTTTTAAATGACACAAAGGTAGGAGAAATAGCTTATAAAGTAGATGGTCTAGTTTAATATCCCCCCAAAATTTGTTGATTAGAATGATTGACCAAATATAATGGGATGAAATGTACTAAGTGATAGATTTGAAGTCCTATACTTTGTTTCAAAGAGCAATTCCCTAAGACAAAATGAGTGTATTGAAGATGGACAATGATTTGTGTGAAAAAAAAGTCTGCAGAACAGAAGAGACAGAAAAGACAGAGACAGAGAAACAGAGAGAGAGAGAGACATAGAGAGAGGGAATGCAATCTTAAAGTATATTATTAGCAACATAATAACAAAAGCAGTTGTAGTTCTGCTGAACTTTGCTTTGATTAGGTTACAACTGAAGTATTGTGTTCAATTATGGGTGCTACTTTTGCTGAGGAACTAAGACAACCTGGTGTGCTAAAAAGGATCAAATTGGAAAGAACTTAAAAATAGATTTCTTGGAAGCATTGGAGATGCCCTGGCTGGAAAAGAGAAGAGTTAGAGAGATTTGGTGGAGTATATAACCAATTAGAGTTGAAATCAGAGAATTAGGTTTAAAATTCTGGGTCTGATAATGTTATTTTGCAAACAAATATACTAAAGCATTCAATCTCTCTGAAATCCAGTTTATTTTTATGTTAAATTATTATAATGCTTTACTTTTAGGTTGATGTGCAGTCACTTCCCATCATTAGAAAGCTTTCAGTGAATATTAGATAGTGATTTTTCAAGGATGTTTTAGAAAAGATTCCTCCTCAGATGTAGGTTGAGAGAGATGAATTTTCTTATTCCTTCCAACTCCAAGCCCCATGGGAAATCCTCCCACCTATTTTCCATAAATCTTACAGGTAAACTACTCTACATTCCTCCAATTTATTTATAATATCACTCCTTATGTTTAAATCATATACCTCTTTTGAGCTTATAATGGCATAGGGCAGTTATGGTGACCCTTTTAGAGACTGAGGGCCCAAACTGAAAACTGTGGAGAAGGAGAAGGGAGTAGCCCCTCCTCTTGTCCCTCTGGTTTGCTAGTAACAAACTCTGGTGAACTCTGTCCTGGGAGAACAGCATGTGTGCCTACAGAGAGGGCTCTAAGTGTTCCCCTCTAGCATGCATGCCATAGATTTACCAACATGGGTGAAGGCTATGAGATATTGATCTAAACTCAGTTTTTGCCATATTATTTTCCAATTTTCTCAGCAGTTTTTGACAAATAACAAGTTCTTATCCCAAAAGCTAGGATCTTTAGATATATTAAACACTAGATTACTGAGGTCATTTACTCTTAGCGCATCCACTGATCCACCCTTCTATTTCTTAGCCAGTAAGAGATTGTTTTGATTGCTTTATAGTACAGTTTAAGATTTGCTACTGCTAGTCGCCGTCTATCACATTTATTTTTCATTAGTTCCCTTGATATTCTTGATCTTTTTGTTCTTCCAAGTGAATTGTGTTATTATTTTTTTAAGTTCTATGAAATAGGTTTTTAGTAGTTGAATAGACATGGTTCTGAATAAATTAATTAATTTAGATAGAATAGTCATTTTTATTGTATTGGGTCAGCCTACTCATGAGTAATTAATATTTTTCCAGTTGTTTAGATCTAATTTTATTCATGTGAAAAATATTTTGTAATTGTGTTCATATAATTCCTGAGTTTGTCTTGGCAAATAGATTTCCCAAGTTGTCTAGAGTGCTTTTAAAGGGACTTTTTCTTTCTAACTCTTGATGCTGATTATAGAAATGCTGGTGATTTATGTGGGTTTAATTTGTATCCTACAACTTTGCTAAAATTATTATTTCTATTCGCTTTTTAGGATTTAGGATTCTCTAAATATACCATCATATTATTTGAAAAGAGTGATAGTTTAGTTTTCTTACTTTAATCCTTTCAATTTCTTTCTTCTCCAATTGCTACCACTGGCATTTCTAATACAATATTAAATAATAGTGATGATAATCGGCATTCTTGCTTCACTCTTGATCTTCTTGGAGAGTTCGTGTTCAATTTCTTTTTCTGAGATGAGATTATTTAAATATTCTATTTCCTCTTTTTTAATCTAGGCATTTAATATTTTTGCAAATAGTCATCCATTTCACCTAGATTGTCAAGTTTATTGTCATATAATTGGTTGAAATTGCTCCTAATAATTTCCTTAATTTACTCTTCATTAGAGGTTAAATCATCCTTTTCATTTTTGATACTGATAATTCAATACTTTTCTTTCTTTTTTTTAAATCAAATTAATCAATACTTTGTTGTTTTTTTTAATTGAACCAGCTCCGAGTCTCATTTAGTTCACTAGTTTTTGTGTTTTTTTCTCTCAATTTTATTAATTTCTCCTTTGATTCTTAGGATTTCCAATTCAGCCTTTAACTGGCAATTTTTAATTTGTTCTTTTTAATTTTTATTTTTAAATTGCATGCCCAGTTCATAGATCTCTTTTATTCTCCATCTCATTTACATAAACACTTAGGGATATAAAATTTCCCAAGTACTCCTTTGGCTGTATCCCATAAATTTTTATATATTGTCTCTTCATTATCATTCTATTCAATGAAATCAGTGATTTTTTCTATGATTTGTTCTTTTACCCACCAGTTTTGAAGAATTTAATTATATAATTTCTAATTAGTTTTGAATTTACCTCTCCATGAACCCTTCTTGATTATAATTTTTATTTCATTATGATCTGAAAAAATCGCATTTATTATTTCTGCCTTTCTGCACTTGGTTGTGATGTTTGTATGCCCCAAGACATGGTTAGTCTCTAAATATATACCATGTGCTGATGAGAAGAAGGTATATTCATTTTTATCCCTATTCAATTTTCTCCAGATATCTCTTAACTCATAACTTTTCTAACATTTCATTCATATCCTTTACTTCTTTTTTAGTTCCCCCACTAATATGGTTTTACTATCAATTTCCTCCTTAAGCTCATTTAATTTCTTCTTTATAAATTTGGATACTATACCATTTGGTTCATATATGTTGAGTACTTGATGTTTCTTCATTGCCTTTTTAATCTCTTCTTTATAAATCTGGATACTATACCATTTGGTTTATATATGTTGAGTACTTGATATTTCTTCATTGCCTTTTATCATGTTGTAATTACCTTCCTTATCTCTTTTAATCAGATCAATTTTTGCTTTAGCTTTGTCTGAGATCATGATTGCTACTCCTGTCTTCTTTGTCTCATCAAAACCGAATACATTCTTCTCTGGACTCTAACCTTTACTCTGTATGTGTCTACCTGCCTTAAATGTATTTCTTGTAAACAACATATGGTAAGATTCTGGTTTTTAATCCACTCTGCTATCTGCTTCCATTTTATGGGTGAATTCATCCCATTTAGGTTCACAGTTATGATTACCATCTGTGTATTCCCCTCCATCTTGATTTCCTCTTTTAATACAGCCCTTTCTCATGAACTCTTTCCCTCCCCACCAGCATTTTGCTTTTAATCACTCTTCCTCATTCCCCCTTCCTTACATTAATCCCCTTCCCACTATGTCTCTTCTTATTCCCTTCCTACTTCTCTATAGGTTCTTTTAATTACCCTCCCTTTTATTACTCCCCAAACCACCTCTTTTTTATTCCTGTTCCACTTCTCTATAGGGTAAGATTGGATTCTATAATACCAATGAACCTGGCTGTTCTTCCCTCTCAGAGCCAATTCCAATGAGAATAAGGTTTTAGTATTCTTAATCACCACCCTTGTCTTCCCCTCCATTGTAATAGTATCTTCTCCCATGCCTCTTTATGTTATATAAATTACCCCATTTTACTTCTCTCTTCTCATTTCTCTTAGTGCAATCCTCTTTTTAACCCCTAGTTTCTTAACATATCATTCTAAATAGCTTACTACCGCACTTTCTGTCTACATAGATTTCTTCTAACTAGCTTGATAATGATAATGATTTTTAAGACTTACAGATATCATCTTCCCATATAGGAATATAAACAAAACAACAAAAAGACCTTATTGAAGCCCTTAAATTTTTTCTCTTTCTTATTTACCTTTTTGTGCTTCTCTTGAATTTTATATTTGGACATCAGATTTTCTGTTTAAGTCTGGTCTTATCTTTAGGAATTCTTAGAAATCTTCTGTTTTATTAAACTATCATACTTTCTCCTGAAAGAGTATAGTCAGTTTTGATGGGTAGGTGATTCTTGATTGTAAACCCAGTTCCCTTGCCTTCTGGAATTTCATGCTCAATGTGGAAAGCTGCCAGCTCCTGTGTAATACTGACTGGACCTCCATGATATCTGAACTGTTTCTTGCTGGCTGCTTGAAGTATTTTCTTCTTGGCCTGAGAGTTCTTGAACTTGACTATAACATTCCCAGGAGTTGTCTTTTGGGGATTTATTACAGGAGGTTATCTATGGATTCTCTTAATCTCTATCTAATCGTTCAATAATATCAGGGCAGTTGTCTTGTAAAATTTATTGTAATACAATGTCTAGGATTTTTTTTGTGATGACTTTCAGGTTGTCCAATAATTCTTAAATTGTCTCTCTTGGATCTATTTTCCAGGTCAGTCATTTTTTCAATGAGATATTTCATATTTTATTCTATTTTTTCAGTCTTTTGGTTTTGTTTTATTGTTTCTTGATTTCTCATGAAATCTTTAGCTTCTATTTTCCCAATTCTAATTTTTAAAGACTGAATTTCTTCCATGACCTTTGATTCTCCTTTTTCCATTTGGTACATTCTACTTTTCATGACATACTTTTCTTCATTGGATTTTTGTGTCTCTTTTCCCAATTGATCAGTTTTGCATTTTAAGCCTTTTTTTTCTTTTTGCATTACTTTCATTTCTTTTTCCAGTTTTCTTCCCATTTTTCTTCAGCCTGTCTTATTTAATTTTTAATTCCTTTTTGAGTTCTTTCAGAGTTTTTGACTAATTTCCTTTTTTTTTTTAGTTTTGCATATAGTTGCTTGGATCTCATCATCTTCTGTTATTTCTGTTCTTTGCTCTTTTTCCCTGTAAAAAATTTTGAGGGTGAAGTGTTTTTGTTGGTGGTGTTGTTGTTTGCTCATTTTCCCAGCCTTTTTTTTTTCACCCGTGAATTGGGAATTTTCTAAGTTACTTGATGATTCTATCTGCTCCAGGCTTGCAGGATTTTACTCTGGAGCTAAGTCTTCATTGCTGCCATGGAGGCTTGATAGAGCCTAGCACAATGGAGTTCTGGACAATACTGAGGGCTTGTGCCAGGGCCTAGGACTTTAAGGGGTTGGTCTGAGGTGCTCTTTTGTTGAGGTAGCTCTTGTCCTGGGATCCCGAAGTTGACCTATGCCCAGCTTCTGAGGCTGGCTTGGTAGGTAGATGGGCCAGTACTCTTCGGTGTGCAGTTTTATTTCTAGTTCCTCCTTAGCCCATAGAAAATCAACTCTGCCTACCTTTCAATTGTATTCAGTGGGAGAGCCCTCTCATTCATCCTTTCCTTTTGAGATGCCTTCTAAAGATCAATTTGGAAGGATAGTCAGAGTAGTTTCAAGCTTTTACTGCCACTAAGCTACCATCTTGGCTCTTCCACCGTTCCTTCTCTAACCTTAAACCAACCAGTTGTTCCATTTTTGGTTCCAGTGGTTGCTTCTTGTCTCATTTACAGCTTCCTCAGGAGACAACTAAGATGATCTGGTACTCCATGTCTTTGAGGTATTGCCACATTTTGTTGTTATCCACAGAGACAGAGACTTCAGTGTAGTCAAGGAATAAGAAATTGATTTTTCTGGAACTCCCTTGCTTTCTCTATAGCTATTCAAAACTAAATTTGTAAAGGAGCTAACTGAAAATAATACATTTTAATGGTTCCGAAGGCTTCCACTCATAAATATAAATTAATATATTACTCATGCCATCTCCTTAGGGCTTTTCAGTTTGATTTTCAAAATTGATATAAATAATAACTTTCTCAATTTCCTACAGATTTTTTTATCTGGATTATCTTTTAGGAAAAAAATAATTAAAATAATATCTTTGTGGTTGTGTAAAGGGCATGTATATGAAGAGATTTCTAAATAAACAGCTTTATATGTCTATATGCATCTATAAATATATATGAGTGTGGCTATACATATTGATATGTATAGCATATATATCCACATAGGATTGCATAGATAATATTCCTATACATCTTCTATAACAGTAAATTATTATTTATTCTTTTATTCATATCTTTGTATTGGCTCATTTAGCAAATAGTTTAACATTTGATTGTTTATCAAACAAGCTTGCCCACATATTTTTTACAGTTGTTGACTTGATGTTCATAAGCAAACTTGTTTAGATTCTGTAAAATGCTTCATATAATTAGAAACTCTGTTTCCCATCTTTTTTTTTTACATTTATTAATATTCATTTTTAACATGGTTACATGATTCATGCTCCACCTTTCCCCTTCAAACCCCCCCCC
>NC_058135.1:209612373-209612854 GCF_016433145.1 Gracilinanus agilis
TTGATATTTGAATTGTTTCTTTCTGGCTTCTTGTAAGATTTTTTCTTTTGCTTGGAAACTCTTGAATTTTGCAATGATATTTCTTGGTGTTTTCCTTTCTTGATCGAATGCCGCAGGTGTTCTATGAATCCTTTCAATGTCTATATTGCCCTCTTGTTGTAGGACTTCAGGGCAATTTTGCTGAATTATTTCTGTTAGTATAGAGTCCAGGTTTTTATTAATTTCTGGTTTTTCTGGAAGACCAATTATTCTCAAATTGTCTCTTCTAGACCGGTTTTCTTGGTCTGTCACTCTCTCATTGAGATATTTCATGTTTCCTTCTATTTTTTCAGTCTTTTGGCTTTGTTTTATTTGTTCTTGTTGTCTTGAGAGATCATTAGTTTCGACTTGCTCAATTCTAGCCTTTAGGGATTGATTTTCGGCTATAATCTTTCGGTTTTCGGCCATAATCTTCTGGTTTTCGGCCATAATCTTCTGGTTT
>NC_058135.1:209613354-209629718 GCF_016433145.1 Gracilinanus agilis
TATACAATTGCTTTAACTCCTTGTATATTTGAGTAATTAGACCCCTGTCAGAGTTTTTCGTTATAAAGATTTTTTCCCAATTTGTTGTTTCCCTTCTGATTTTGACTACATTGTTTTTGTTTGTACAAAAGCTTTTTAGCTTAATATAATCAAAACCATTTAATTTACATTTTGTAATTTTCTCTAACTCTTCCTTGGTTTTAAAATCTCCTTTCCCAGAAATCTGACAGGTATACTATTTTGTGTTCACTTAACTTATTTATAGTTTCCCTCTTTATATTCAAGTCATTCACCCATTCTGAATTTATCTTGGTGTAGGGTGTAAGATGTTGATCTAAACCTAATCTATCCCATATTGTTTTCCAAATTTCCCAGCAGTTTTTGTCAAATAGTGGATTCATGTCCCAAAAGTTGGGCTCTTTGAATTTATTATGCACTGTCTTGCTGATGTCATTAACCCCAAGTCTATTCCACTGATCCTCCCTTCTGTCTCTTAGCCAGTACCATATTGTTTTGATGACTGCTGTTTTATAGTATAGTTTAATATCTGGTACTGCTAGGTCCCCTTCCTTCACAATTTTTTTTCATTATTTCCCTTGATATTCTTGATCTTTTGTTATTCCAAATGAAATTTGATATAGTTTTTCCTAATTCAGTAGAGAAGTCTTTTGGTAATTTGATAGGTATGGCGCTAAATAGGTAAATTAATTTGGGTAGAATGGTCATTTTTATTATGTTAGCTTGTCCTACCCATGAGCAATTAATGGCTTTCCAATTGTTGAGATCCAGTTTTATTTGTTTGGAAAGTGTTTTGTAGTTTTTTTCATATAATTGCTTGTTTGTTTTGGTAGATAGATTCCCAAGTATTTTATATTGTCTAGGGTGATTTTAAATGGTGTTTCTCTTTCTACCTCTTGCTGCTCTAATGTGTTGGAAATACATAGAAATGCTGATGATTTATGTGCATTTATTTTGTATCCTGCAACTTTGCTAAAGTTGATTATTTCTACAAGCTTCTTAGTTGATTCTCTAGGATTTTTTAAGTATACCATCATATCATCTGCAAAGAGTGATAGCTTAGTCTCCTCACTGCCTATTTTGATACCTTCAATTTCTTTTTCTTCTCTAATTGCTACTGCTAGTGTTTCTAGTACAATGTTAAATAACAGAGGTGATAATGGGCATCCTTGTTTCACTCCTGATCTTATTGGGAAGGCTTCTAATTTATCCCCATTGCATATGATGCATGTTGATGGTTTTAGGTATATACTGCTTATTATTGGTAGGAAAGGTCCTTCTATTCCTTTACTTTCCAGGTTTTCAATAGGAATGGGTGCTGTATTTTATCAAAAGCTTTTTCAGCATCTATTGAGATAATCATGTGATTTTTGTTTGTTAGCTTCTTGATATGGTCAATTATGTGGATGGTTTTCCTAATGTTGAACCATTCCTGGTATAAATCCCACCTGATCTTGGTGGATGATCCTCTTGATCACTTCTGGAGTCTCTTTGCTAGTATTCTATTTAAGATTTTTTGCATCTATGTTCATTAGGGAGATTGGTCTGTGGTTTTCTTTCTCTGTTTTTTAATCTACCTGGCTTTGGAATCAATACCATATTTGTGTCATAAAAGGAATTTGGTGGGACTCCTTCTTTGCTTATTATATCAAATAATTTGTATAGTATTGGGATTAGTTGCTCTTTGAATGTCTGATAGAATTCACTTGTGAATCCATCAGGCCCTGGTGATTTTTTCTTAGGGAGTTCTTTGATGGCTTGTTCAATTTCTTTTTCTGATATGGGATTATTTAGGTATTCTGTTTGTTCTACTGTTAATCTAGGCAATTTATATTTTTGTAAATATTCATCCATATCTCCTAAATTGTTATATTTGTTGCCATATAATTGGGCAAAATAGTTTTTAATGATTGCCTTAATTTCCCCTTCATTAGAGGTGAGGTCTCCCTTTTCATCTTTGATACTGTCAATTTGGTTTTCTTCTTTCCTTTTTTTTTATTAGATTGACCAGTACTTTGTCTATTTTATTTGTTTTTTCAAAATACCAGCTTCTAGTCTTATTTATTAATTCAATAGTTCTTTTACTATCGATTTTATTAATTTCTCCCTTGATTTTTAGTATTTCTAATTTAGTTTTCATCTGGGGATTTTTAATTTGCTCACTTTCTAGTTTTTCAAATTGCGTGCCCAATTCATTAATCTCTGCCCTCCTTAATTTGTTAATATATGCACTCAAGGATATAAATTTCCCCCTGAGTACTGCCTTGGCTGCATCCCATAGAGTTTGGTAGGATGTCTCATCATTGTCATTATCTTCAATGAAATTGTTTATTGTTTCTATGATTTCTTCTTTGACTAATTGGTTTTGGAGAATCATATTGTTTAATTTCCAATTGGTTTTTGATTTGCCTATCTAGGTGCCCTTACTAATTATTATTTTTATTGCATTATGATCTGAGAAGGTTACATTTATTATATCTGCTCTTGTGCATTTGTTTGCAATGTTTCTATGCCCTATTACATGGTCAATCTTTGTGAATGTACCATGTGCAGCTGAAAAGAAGGTGTATTCCTTTTTGTCCCTATTTATTTTTCTCCATATGTCTATTAAATCTAATTTTTCTAGGACTTCATTCACCTCTCTTACCTCTTTCTTATTTATTTTTTGGTTTGATTTATCTAGATCTGAAAGAGGAATATTTAGATCTCCCACTAGTATGGTTTTACTATCTATTTCCTTCTTGAGCTCTGCCAGTTTCTCCTTTATGAATTTGGATGCTGTACCACTTGGTGCATACATATTGAGCAGTGTTATTTCCTCATTGTTTATACTGCCTTTAATCAGGATGTAATGACCTTCCCTGTCTTTTTTAATCATATCTATTTTTACTTTGGCTTTGTCAGAAATCATAATAGCCACTCCTGCCTTCTTTTTCTCATTTGGTGCCCAAAAGATTTTGCTCAAGCCCTTAACCTTAAACTTGTGTATGTCCACCTGCCTCATATGTGTTTCTTGTAGACAACATATGGTGGGATTTTGGTTTCTAATCCACTCTGCTATTTGCTTCCGTTTTATGAGCGAGTTCATCCCATTCACATTCAGAGTTATAATCATCAGTTGTGCATTTGCTGACATTTTCAAATCCTCCCCCATTCCTACCCCTTCTCCTTAAGCTATTTCCTTTAAAACCAGTGGTTTGCTATTAAGACCCTATCCCTTATCCCCTCCCTTGATTGACTTCCCTTTCTACCCCCTCCCTTGTTATTCCCCTCTTTTTATTTTTAAAGGCCTAGTGAATTCCCTCCCTCTTTTTCTCCCCTCCCTTTTTTGTCCTCCCCACTCCCTTGCTCCCCTTGGTTTATCCCTTCTGACTTTTTCAGTAGGGTTAGATAGAGTTTTTTATCCCAATGGATAGTATAGCTACTCTTCCCTCTTTGGAAGAGACACTGAGAGTAAGATTTAAATATTACTTCTTAATGCTCTCTTCCTCTTCTTCTTATAATAGTATTTGTCCCCTTCCCTTCCCATGTCCTCTTTGTGTGTAATAGAGTATCCTATTTTTAATACTGATTCAGGACCATAAGCTGAACAGTGTTAATTCGTTCATTTACAAAAGCTGCTAGTTGGTTAAGAATAAGGGGAAGGGTACATAGTGGGAGCAAAAGGGATTTTCTTGCCTATAGTTTGCCTGAAAAAAACTTTTTCACTATGGGGGTACAATGTTCTATGCTGTCTCTGGGGTACAACGTCCCACAAGGTCCCATGCCGTCTCCCCTCCCCTCCTCCAAATGTCTAAGGGAAGAGGGCTGATGGTTTCAGTTTTCTGTAGCTTCTTCAAGCTGAGAAGGGACGTAGAATCTCTGAGAGGGGGGAACAGGAGGAGGAGCTGTGGGCACAAGGTCTTCAGGGGCGTCTCTGCATCGAATGCCAGGGTCCTGAAGGCTTGGAGACCAGAGACCGTTTCCCCAGACTGACAGACAGGTCACAAGGGGGAGCATCCATCCCTAAGGCAGAAGGATAGAACCTAGGACTAGGGCAAAAACGAATACCCAAGTGCAAGGAATCATGTCCACACTTTTGAAAAGGGAGAATGGGGGCAACCCCTGATAGTTGCTTCACTCGTGCGGCTATGCCATGCCATGGAGGACAACCCCCCAGGGCTGCTCCACCCATGTTATCCCCGAAAATATATTTTTGATAAGGATTTTGCTGATGTTATGAAGTCACTTGAAATAAGGTTTGCTTCATTCATTCTGAGTTTTATATCTCACTGTATCTGTGGCCAATTATAACGATGATATATTGCTCCTCTAGGCATCTAGAAAGTGTCATCAGAAAGACTGAAACAAAGTTCCCAGTATTGCAAACATAGTAAGTGGAATAATTAAGAGTATAAATTTATCTTTAGAAAAGTACCTCAAAAGACTTCTGCATTCAGTAAAAAAAATGTACAAGCACTGCAATAGAAGTGTTAAAACACTGGAAAATTTTTCTGAAATTTTCTATGATTAAGAATATCACCAAGATTTGGTACCATACTTGTAGACTTAGAAAGCAGAACATCAATGGAAAAGTGCCATTATAAGGCCTCTAAAAAATCCAAATACAAGGCAATCTCACACTTAATTATCTATCATATCTATTATATAATTTAATTAATTAACTTGTCTATAGCATTCCTAAATGTAGTTCTCCAGATGTGGCCTAATCAATTTATAGTGGAACTTAAACCTACTTCTACCATATGCTAGGATAGCATTGTCTTTTGAAGGGCTGTTGGCACATAAAGTTTATTATTTTAATTTAAAATATACTTATTTATTATAAAGTTTGTTTTAAAACCCTCATATCCTTTACATAGAAACTGTTTTCTAGCTATGTCTCTCCCATCTGTTGTTCATGAAATTGATTTCTTTCCAATTCACATATAGAGTTTAACATTCATCCCTATCTAATGCCATCTTATCTGACTTGGCCCAATTGCTACCATCAAATCTGTTAGCTATCATTTTAGTTCTCATGACATCTGCAAATTTGTCAAGGATGAGAATTGTGCCTTAATCCAAATCATTAAGAAAAATGCTGGCTAGCACAGAACTAAGTACAAAACATTGATAGATTCCACTAACTACCTATCCCATCTGCATCAATCCATTAATTTTCACCAAATTTAGACCTGATCATTTAACGAATTCCAAATGCACCTAATTTTATTAGTACCCAAACTCTGCCTTTATGTTTGTGGAGCACTATAAGTATAATGTAAAAAAATCTTTTTGAAGTTTGAGTCTATAGCATTTACCTGATTTTCCATGTTAGTTACTTTGTCAAAAAATGTAATCAGTTTGTGAATAAGTTAGAAATTTTCTTGATGGAACCATGCTCTTTTAGTGATTACTGATTCTATAGCACCAAATCATTCTTTTGATATGTCAAACTCACTGGCATATAATTGGCAGAATTTGTCCCTTAAAATAAAAAGGTTTTACATTTGTTCTTTTTCAGGCCTCAGATATCTATTCTATTGTCCAAGATCCTTCAGAGATCATTGAAAATAGTAAAACAAGTACAACTTCCAGTTCTTCCAATACTGAAGATGATAGTTGCTCAAAACTTGTCAGTTCACTCTCTGAAAGCAGCTAGATACTATTTGACCATCTCTTTTCTTACCTTAATTTTCAATTTCTTGCTTATCTTTGCCTAAAACTTCCTTATGCAAAGATTATGTCCTTTGAAGGAGAAAACAAGAAAAATAAGAGTAGAGGAGGCTTTTTATTTGAGTCCATTACAATCACTTATTCCAATCCAAACAGCATTCCTGTACCATCTTTGACACTTCTCATATTCTTAACATAGCTTTTAAAAATCTTATTTGTGTTTTCCTTAGAACTGGATAATTTGAGCTTTTGTGTTCCTCACAACACACTCTTTGTGATAGAACTATATTTATTTTCTTTATTCATCATCAATGAGTTGCCTTTACTATCACCTTCTGTAAATATTCTTATTAACTTTGAGTAAGTTTATGAGTACCCTTTGCATGTCTCCTTAGGCAGTGCCCCTTTATTTGTCTTCATCAGAATAATTTCTGCATATGTCTTTAATTCAAGACAACAGAAAGGGTGCATATCAGATTATACCAAGCTTTTTCCCCCCCCTTCTCTGTCATTAATTATAATTTGTTTTCAGCATTTCCATTTTTTAAATTTTAGTAAAAATCCACAAAGAAGATCCACAATAGAAATTCAAAATTATCTAAAGAATAAATTTATCCTTCAACAAGTCACAAGTTTAGTTGCTTTGGGAATTTTGTCAGTTATTGAGTCTAGTAGACACATCTGGATAGTAGAAATCTCCCATGATTAAAAGTCATGTGCCTATACTTTTTTTTTAAATGTTTCCCAAAGTCCTTTTCTAATTCTTCCTTTTGTTCAGGTTATCTGTAATGTACACCTAAAACAATATTATTTCTTTTTCTACCTGTGTGGATCCTCAAAAAATTTTTTTCTTCACCAGGTATCTCTGCTTAGGTTTGTAAATTTCCTCACATGAGAACACAATCCTAATATACAATTCCCATGCTACCTCTCCTTTTATTTATTATCTTCCTTTTGAATAAAATTTACTCCAGAAGAGTGAAATTCCAGTAATATATCCCATTCCAGAAGTCAAATTTGTCAATTGTGGTACTTTCTATTAATGTGTTTTGTTTCTTTTTTTTACACTGTTCTTTACTTATAGGTATTTGCATTCTCAGTATATTGTTCTCTCTTATTTCTTTGTGAAACTTATAATCACAGATTCAACTTCAATTCTGCCAATTGTATTTGGTATACAGACCATAAATTCCATTCTAATAATTCTCATATCTCCTTTATACCACTAAGGCACCGTGTATTGCGGTTCTGTGTTTTCCATAAATTCCACAGAATTATCATTCTTTTCAAGTGTTTGTTCACTTTCCTTTATTTAGCAGTATTTATTCATAGAGTCCTGAACTCATTTAGTAGAGGAATTATTTGCTTAAATGATTATTTTTCTTGCTTATTCATTATGTCCAAGATCTTTGAGTTTTCTTCCTGAAATCTTTGGTAATTTCAAATCTTTTCCCCCCTCATTTTCCTCTCTCTATTGCTCATTTTCTAATTCTCTCTTTCAAATGATGGTTTCCCTGGAGGCTAGATCTCAAAGCCACTAAACCTCATGCCATAGTGAGTAATTCACAGTTTACTAGGTTAGATCTCTGCCCTAAGTGACTTTTGAGGGCTCAAAACTGGCTTCATCTGAATGCTAGGCTATTTCCTTCATTTTCAGTATAGTGCTCCATACCCAGTATACTCTAATATTCCCTCTATTCCTCATTTCTCTAACCTAGAATTTCAGAGCACTGCCACATTGGCTGGGAATGATTTTTGTTGTTTGTACTTGGGGTCACCAAGTTTCTGGGGGGAGGAGAATGTGGAGTATGAAATAGAGCTCTATTTCAATCCATGTATACGTCCTGCCACTTTCCCTCTGTTCCTTTCCTCTCTTACTGAGATCATTTGTAGCCTCAGCAAATAAGTTTGAAGACTAATCACCATGGCACTAGCAAGAGGGAAGGAGGACTGACATATGGGATTGGACTTTGTTACAAGTCTGTGCTTAGGGTCCTTGGATTAACCAGTAGTGTGGTAGACAGTGAGGGGTATTACATGAGCTCATGGTGGGTGTCAGTTCATGGATTTGATTCTTTAACCTTCTTTTAAATTGCTTTATCTTTGATACCTAATTTCTATTTTGTCTGAGGCATGGTAGAGATCAGAGAAAATGTTTATTCCTCCTTATGTTCGTCATATGACACTTTCCTCTTTCCCCCTAAATTGTTTTTAAACATCTGAATGGATTCTATTGCCTGTTCTCTTGGATATTTTCTCTCATGAAGAACTTGTTTTTCTCTTTTGCTAAAAAATCTACATAATTCTAAAAATGAAAACAAGACTCTACCCTGCTACTGAAAAATAACTTATCAATGATAGCACACATACAATACTTTGAATGTACCTAGTCTTATCTGATTTTAGAAGCTAAGAAGGGTCAAATCTGGTTAGTACTCTGATGAGAAATCATCTGAAAATATAAATACTGTAGGCTCAAAAATTAACCAGTCAGACATAGGGGATAGTGCTAGACTTGGAGTCAGGAAGACTTAGATTTTATCCCATCTCTGACATTTATTTATTACGTTACCTAACCTCAGTCAGTCAGCCAAATTCTCTGAGACTTGAGCAATTAAGGCTATTTGTGTGTATTTTAGCTCTTCTAAAACCCAGAAAGTCAGTAGCCCTCAATAATTTAAATAAATATTAGACAGAAGCACAGACCTGAAAAGAAAATTAAGAAATCACAGCATGCTAGATAAAACCATATCTTAAAATTTTCTCCCTGACACAAAAAGACAAGGATTAAAACTATTCTGTAAATTACGTACCTGAGTAAGTTTTCTAAAGATTTTTATTTTGTAATGTAAGCTTTACATATTTGATAAAAACATAAAAGATAAAAAGGAATGTATAGGTCAAAATGGAATGCTTGCTACTTTAATGGAGATTTAGAAAACTAACCACCTCAAAGATATATAATCTTCTTTGACTGATTAGGGATTTAGAAATTAAAAATCATACAGAATATGTCTGTTTCCCTTACAAGAATGTGATTTGGCTTTAAAATTGTTTCTATTTCCAATAATACATTAAAAATTACATTTCTTCCACAACACACACGAAATGACACTTTTTCTTTAATACATATATGGATTTTATTTTTGTAGCATTGCATGTGTGCATATGTATGTAAGTAAAGACATAAGAATCATTAATGTCATTGTCATTTATATTGTTTAAGTTGTATGGCTAATGCAAATTGAGTTATTAAAAACAGGAAAAAATTGTACTATTTAGGTCTGCCAAAACAGGAAAAAAATAATGAAATACTCCTGTACAATTGGAAATAACTCCCCTAAAAATTACATTTAAATTTTTATGTATGTAAAAGGTTGAAGTGAATCTCTATATCTAGTACCACAAAATCCTTTGTCCTGTCAAACAGTGGAGGAGATAGGTTTTAATCCTTGGTGTCCTGGAGAATGTTTGCTGGTCCTGGGAGACTGATTGTCATTTAACTTAGGCAAGTTAAAGTCTGTCTTCACTCTGTTTATTTACATATAAATTGAGGGGTTAGAGTGGAAAAAATGTTGCCAACTGCTTTTTCCAATTACTCTGAGATGTCTGCTTTCATTTGTTATGTGTTCTCAGCAAATTGTAGTATAAGACAAAAAAAAATCTGTCCCTGAATCAAGATAATATATCCTCATACACATTAGAAATTAACAAATGGCCAAAAGGAAATGGTTTAAATGTGATCTATTTCAAAAAATTATGATGAGAAAGGAGTGACAATATTAAAGTGTATTTGGATAGAAATCAGAATAAATGTTGTCATTTCTATGTTGGCAAAAGTAAACATGACCCAAAGTGCTAAGTAGTATATGCAGTAATAGGAAGGATTTTAAGAGGTTCATTTACTCTGCTGGGAGAGTACTGTTTTGTCAGGGATCCTTAATGATTCCCTTGCAGATGATCTGAAAATATCAACTAACCTGAAGTTACAGATAGTTTAGGCATGAAGCAAACAATGGAAAAGTAGATGGGTTTTGTTTGCTTTCCAGTTCTGTTTTCTAATATATGACATAGCTAATTTTAATAAATCATAAAGTAAAGACATAAAAATTGACCCAAGACGAAAAAATTATTCTTCCTTCTTTTCTGGCTTTCTCTAGTCCTTTGTCTATATGCATCAGTTTGGTTGTTTACACGGATTAAACAAACACAACACTTTGGTGTGCACATTACCACTAGCCATGTCATAAATGAATATTTTCCCCCACCAAACCCCCTTTGGTAAACTGATTAGGAAATTCAAAACCATTTCATATTTGATAACATCATATACTGTAAGATCCATAAAACTATGGGGAAAATCCATTTCTCCATAGAAACTAATCTTCTAGAGGCTAAGATAAAACAGATTTTAACTCTATGTTTGTACTTTTTATAATGATACTCTGTTAAATGAATATTATAGGCTTAACCATAGCTATAGTGAATTCCATAGTCAATACAGCAATTAGCAAGTCTTTGATTCAATAAAGTTTTATATAAGATGGTATATAGTATAATGGATAGAGCATTGAATTTGGAATCAGAAAGGTTCAAATTCTACACCATACCTTTATCATCTTTGTGACCCTGGACAAGTTACTGAAACCACTCAGGCTCTATTTCCTCATCTGTAAAATGTGTGTTGGATTCAACATGTCTAATTTCCCTCCTGATTCTAAAGTTGTAATTCTACTAATTGAGTCAGTTGAAAAAAAATACATAGGGGGCTGCTGAGTAGCTCAGTAGATTGAGAACCAGGCCTAGAGTCAGGAGGTCCTGGATTCAAATTTGGCCTCAGACACTTCCCAGCTATGTGACCCTGAGCAAGTCTCTTGACCCTCATTGCCTACCCTTACCACTCTTCTGCATTGGAGCCAATACACAGTATTGACTCCAAGACAGAAGATAAGGGTTTAAAAAAAAAAGAAAGGAAAAGAAAAAAATACATAATAGGAAGAAAGAGAACAATTAGGAATATTTTTTAAAAACCAATAGAATCAAGATCAATAAAATAGAATTTATAAGGGTAATGAGCTTTAGAATATAACCAGTGTAATATTGTGGAAAGAGCATGGACTTGGAGTCAAGGGAGCCGGGTTTGAATTCTGGCTCAGCTTTTTATTACTTGTATTATATTGAGAAAATATGTTAACTTTACTGTGTCTCCTTTTTCTTATATGTTTAAAAAAAGTCAAATTCAATTATTTTTCAGATTTTTCTCTAGCTCCAAATCTATGATTATATCTATTATCCTCATAATTGTATATTAATTATGTCATTTTGTTGTTATTCAGTTGTTCATGATCACATGGGATTTTCTTGGCAAAAATACTGAAGTGATTTGCCATTTCTCTCTCTGCAGGGTTAAGTGACTTGCCCATGATCATACAGCTACTAAGTATCTCAAGCCAGATTCACACTCAGGCCTTCTCGACTCCAGCACTCAATCTGCCACCAAGCAGCCTTAATTATATCATTAAAGTCATTCAATAAATATTTTATCCCAAAGGGGAGAATAATAAATTATGTTAGTTTTAAATATTATAAAATACTTTCACCAGATTATAGATTTCTGGCTGTGTCACCATGCTTCAATGAGTCCAAACATCTTATAGGTAGGAAATTGAGTCCCAGAGAGATTAAATGATTCACCCAGGGTCACATAGCTTTGTAAGGGTCTGAGATGGAATTCACACTCAGGTATTCCTGACTCCAGCTCTGATAGCATCACATTGCCTCTTACTACAATGTTCTGAGGGAGGGAGTATAAATGTTATTATCCTCATTTTAAAGATTATGAAATTGAAACTCAGAGAGATTGATTTATTTGCTCCAGAACAGAATGCTAGCAATCTAATAAGCAAAGATTTAAGAGTCTCCTTCCAACTCTGTTTCCCTATTCCATTATGATTTTATAGGTAGCGATGAAAAAAAGATTATTAAAACATTTGTCTCCTAAGAAAATATTTTATTCCTTGTTATAGACACTAGTATTTAACTTTAATGTAATACTTTTAAAGAAGCACCTTTTTTTTTTTACAAGGCTTAAGAAATATATCTTGAGTGTCAGACTCTTACCTAGAAACACAAATGTAACTGAAGAAAATATTCTGAATCCTGAACTATGGTCAGAATATAGAGCAGAAGTCAAATATCAACTGAGCTAATTTGTGGAGATCCAAATTTCAGAAAAATTACAGTTAAAGTTTAATGGTTTTCACAATCCTATTTCCTTATATTTAACAGCTCTTAACAATTAAGTAGGCCACAGGAAGAGAGTATCCTGTAAGACTAGTGTAAAATTTTTGGTTAGACCATACACTCAGCCAGTGGAGTAAGAGACTAGATGAATTCTGATGTGTGATATAAATAGTAGAACTTTGAAATGAGAGGGAACTATTAGGATGTGTATCCCCTCATTCTTAACTTTCTGCAGGAACTAGCAATCAAGGGAAAAGAAAGATAAACCACAGCCACCAGTATAAGAAAGTCTCTGTTTATTCAATGCAATGCTTTATGGAAAAGGACTAGAAAATTAAAGTGGGAGAAAGTCCTCTCTCCCTCTTTCACTTCTCTTCCTCCTATACATTACTTAGGGATGATTTGAGAAACACAAGGAAATACATACACAACAGGAAAATCTTACAGAAATTCAAAGTATTGACCATTTCATCTGGTAGCTAAAATTTTTGATCCACCTTTCTGCCTTTGGTGAGGTGATTAAAAAATTACACACTGTATTTCCTCTTTTCTTTATTCTCCCTCCTCAACTCATTCCTGAATTGATATATTTATCTTAAAGCTAAAATTTCCTCAGAACAATCCATGTATATTTTAATTTCATGTGCTAGACAAAACATTCTCCCCTGTTTTGGAAGAAATCTTTGTGTTAGTTATTGGGTAGTCTACAAAAGTTCATCACTGCTGAGGTCAAAAGATGCCAAGTTCATATGACTCTTGGAACATGTATAAGTAAAGTACAGGCCCACAAAATGGCAATCATTTTCAACATTCTGCTAAAGAATCTGAAGAGCTTCAATTAGCAAAGGTTACTTTTATGAACTTAAACGTATTAGTAGAATACTTATTTATTTCATGTAAATTAATATTTTTATGTTTTTCCCCAAGTTCCCAAAGCTTCACTTCATATTATGTCTCCTATTGCTCACATTGTTGAAAATAGCTAAGCCCATACCTTGGAGAATGGAATCTTCCAGAGAAGATATGATGACCACAATTATAGTTCATTTCCCCAAAGTATTAAGTTTGGGAACAAACCTTTAGTCAGTGAGTACGCCTGTAGAACACATTTACTGTCTGTCAAAATGCTCTTCAACATTCCATTTCTTTCTCTTGGTAAATATACAGAGTTTGTGTAAACCTCAAAATGAATGATAATTGTGTTCCACATTGGGCAAAACAGTCCCATGCAACATTCAATATTGAAAATGGCTGCATGACATTTCAAAATAAGAGTGGCAGCAATTATCAATATGTATCTCTAAATAAGAAATATTTTTATACCTATTCCTCAAATAAGCCAATAGCCTGTGTGATTATAATTATAAAAGTTTATCTTCTTGTGTTTTGTAAAGAAACCTAAATATCTAGAAAAAATATTTTTAATTATACCATTTTGAATTTTGATGTTTACATTGTTCTCTTTAAATACAGAATATATTTTATATTTTCAATATTTGCTATTTTAAAATGGTCTTCTTAAACAATTTGTTTAAAACTTATCTTTATGACTTTTTTTTTAAACCCTTACCTTCCGTCTTGGAGTCAGTAATGTGTATTGGCTCCAAGGCAGAAAAATGGTAAGGGTAGGCAATGGGGGTCAAGTGACTTGCCCAGGGTCACACAACTGGGAAGTGTCTGAGGTCAAATTTGAACCCAGGACCTCCCGTCTCTAGACCTGGCTTTCAATCCACTGAGCTACTCAACTGCCCCCACCTTTATAACTTTGAGCCATTTGGGATCACTGAAAATATTCTAGAAACTTTCAAATTAAATCTTACCCAATCTCCTCTCAATTTATTCTAGTCTCCAATTGTATTTCTTCAGCACATACACATGCACATATACCCATACATACATCAGGATTCTGTAGCTAGCTCTAGACCCATATTCACAGACAAAAGTCAGTTCTAAGGGAGTCTGACCCCAAAGTTAAAGGTTAGGTTCTTTATTCTCCCACTTTAGGGATTTAAGGGGAGAATCTTTTGAAATTTAGATTTGACTCTGGTCTAGGATTTCCTAAAAAAAAGTAGAGTGGAACAGTACTCAGGTTATAATAGTTAGGTGTTGGGCAGTTATTTGTTTCATCCACATGGAAGAAATGTTAAAAACATAAAAGATTCAAAAGCATGCACTGATAAAGACTTATACATGGACTAGTAACTTACAGCTATTATTCTTTCCTGGAATTTATTTTTAAAACATTAAAAGAACAAGCATTTTAGAGAACTGTTGAATTGTCATTTCACATTCACCTTAGCACTCTACTATGTCTCTCAAAGTGTTCAAATAAGCCAGACTAATAGTTGGGCTTCTGCAGTCCATGATTGTCTTCTTCTTTAAGAAAGACTTTAGTAGCTATAGTAGGCACTTCCTGTTTTGTGACCAACCCTGACTGAAAAACCCAAGTAATCCTAAATTCCAAATGTAAGCCATTTAGAGAAATCTGTCTCTCATTCTCAAGGAAAGAAACACAAAACAGAAAAGGTCAACAAGGAAGAGATTCCAACAGAAGATCATCTAGAAGCACATATGAGAGGAATGGACTGCAGAGTT
The DNA here is from genome assembly GCF_016433145.1 of Gracilinanus agilis. NCBI lineage: Eukaryota > Metazoa > Chordata > Mammalia > Didelphimorphia > Didelphidae > Gracilinanus > Gracilinanus agilis. The sequence goes on from NC_058135.1 coordinate 209,627,869, forward strand.
GGGAAGAAAGAAACTACCAGAAGGCAGAGTTGCTTTTCTTAATCGGATATAATGTCCCACCCTTAGCCCTAAGATGGAGAGAAGAAACCAAGAAACAACCCAGGGATGGTTGTGTCATCCCAAAGTGTTAAATCCTGTAGGAATAAGTCAGAACATTCATGTCCTAAGTGACAGCCGAATGGTCAGCAAGTTAGAGGAAACTCACCTGTCTAGCCCCAATATTGTCTTGAAACTAATCTATTCATTTATCCTTCATAGGAGGGATGGTAAGGCAAGAGGATAAAACATGCACAAAATTCTCATTGCCTTTGGAATCATAATCAAACCAAGTCACTCTAAATCAAGGTTGTTCTGTTTTAATTTTGTCAGTCTGGTGAAGCCTGTGGACCCCCTTTCAGAATAATATTTCTAAATTAATTTTTAAAATGCACTGAATATCAAGGTAAACTAATTACATAAGCACATATATGCATATGCATGTATACGTATGTGTTTTATCTATATCGATATATGTATATAATTTAACATACTCCAGTTTAAGAATCCATACTCTCAATGAAACAAGAAGTCATTTTGACAACTCTTGTAGCTAACCACCTCCAGAGGAAGAACTGTTGGAGTAAAAATGCAAATAGAAGCATATGATTTAACACTTGTTTATTTGAGTATATGTTTTAGGGGTTGAGTTTTATAAAGCTATTTATTTATATGGAAACATGTTTTGTGTGATTATACATGTATAACCCAGATTGAATTGATTGCCAGCTCTGGAAAGAGGAGAGGGAAGAAGGGAGGGAGGCAATTTGGATCATATAACTTCAGAAAACTCATATGAAATGAAAATTTGTAAGAAAAAATCTTATTGCTAGCTAAAGTATACTATGACTTGACGATCCATCTCAGAGAGAAGAACAAATGAGTTCATGGAGTCAAATTCATAGGAATCTTTGAGGTCATATGGTCTCCTCATTTTTCAAATGAGGAAAATGATGGTACAGGGAAGAGAGTTATTTTCCCACAGTTACACAGGTAGCAAAGCCAAAATTTGAAATTAAGTAGGTCTTATAATTCTAAATGCAACCCTCTTTCCCCTTCACCATGAATTGGTTTCATCATCTGTAAAATGGAGATAAAGAGATTTGTAATAGAGTTATGAGCAAACTATTTTGTAAGCTAAAAAATTATACAAATGTTATTATAATAATTAGAAATAGCAATTAATAATAATTAAACATCATAACTATAAACAAGATTTTTAATGGAAAATTTTTGTTTTGTTTTTTAAATAAGTTCAACAAGGGATTGTGAAAAGTAGAAGCTTTGGGCTTAATCTTCCTTTCTTACTTAGTAATAATATCATTCAGTATTATAGTAGTCTGATCAGTTTTTTTTTTTTTACATTTATTAATATTCATTTTTAACATGGTTACATGATTCATGCTCCTCCTTTCCCCTTCAACCCCCCCCCCTGTCCCCCCTCCACCCATGCGCATTTCCACTAGTTTTGTCATGTGTCCTTGATCAAGACCAATTTCCAAATTGTTGGTAGTTGCATTGGTGTGGTAGTTTCGAGTCTACACCCTCAATCATGTCCACCCCGACCCATGCGTTCATGCAGTTGTTTTTCCTATATGTTTCCTCTCCTGCAGTCCCTCCTCTGAATGTGGGTAGCATCTTTACCATAAATCCCTCAGAATTGTCCTGGGTCATTGCATTGCTGCTGGTTCAGAGGTCCATTACATTCGATTTTACCACAGAATGTCAGTCTCTGTGTATAGAGTTCTTCTGGCTCTGCTCCTTTCGCTCTGCATCAGTTCCCGGAGGTCTCTCCAGTTCGCCTGGAACTTCTC
>NC_058135.1:209630218-209645873 GCF_016433145.1 Gracilinanus agilis
AGAGAGAGAGATAGAGAGAGAGAGACAGAGACAGAGAGAGAGACAGAGAGACAGAGAGAGAGACAGAGAGAGACAGAGACAGAGAGACAGAGAGACAGAAAGAGAGTATGAGCAGGATTCTTTTCAGCTGCTTGGACTCTTATCATTTCCAACTAACAAACCTAAGGATAGAACTCCATAGAAGTTTACCACAGTCACTATTAACTGTTGGTAAACCCAATATCTATCAATATCTGGGGTAATATTTCCCCATGATTTATAAACATGAGTCTCAATATCCCATGTTATAAAAATGGATTTTTAAAAATTCCATGTCCTAAAAATTGCTAGGAAGCCATGGGAACTTAAATAAGGAGCTTATTGGGAGTGATGAAGTTTCATGTGTTTCATTAACTTGGTGCTGCCAGATTCAAGACATTATTTACCTAAGTATTACCTTGTAGAACAAATGTACAGTCCATCCAATTGGGGATGCTGTCTCCCCCTAGTGATCTATGCCAGCTGTTTCAGAGAAAGGCAGGCCAGAAAACTATCTGATCAATGTACACACTAATGTTAACTCATTTTTCCGTGTATGTCTTCTATCTCTGGGGATTCTATAGTAATGGCCTTGAATCAATAACTTAGTGGACATGACCAGCTGTTAGGAAGTTAATGGCTTCACCCACTCCTATTGTTCAATTCAACCCAGAGGCTCTTTAGCTTTAATGGGGAAAGGAAAAAGTGAATTAAAGATTAGATGAGAAGGGACATTGGTATCTCATTCATGCAGCATTTCTATAAGTGCTGTTCAAATCAGCAGCAGAAGTAGGAGCTTTGATTGTAAACAGAAACTGAAGCTTCATATATTTCTTTTGCCTCTTCAAGGAATTCATATTTAGTGAGGGAGAAAGGGAAGAAGGGCTGAGTTCTCCAGAATGTTTTCAGGATTACAATTCCCTTCCTGCTGAATATAAGTTCTTGGGATTATATTTTCATAGGTCATGGGCTGGGAGGAACCTAGTTCAATATCTTTATTTCATAGATAAATAAAATGGTTTGTGGTAAGGAGGAACTTGAGGGCTTGAGTAACTTATCTAATGTTACATTAATGTTATAATAATGGGTATCAATTTAAAAAATTACTGTGTATGTTGATCAGGAATTTTTCTAACCTATCTCTGTATGAAAGAGTAAGTATACTTAACTGTGAAATAAGACAGTGTATAATTGCCATGAAGCTAAAAATATCTTTTGAGAAACAAACATTTCAGGAAAGAGAGCTAGATAACTCTTTGGATCTAGAAGATGAATTATTTGAAGAAGACATCATGAAGATGCTTGAAGGAAACCTCCACGGCATCAGAAAACCCAGAATGAATCATGGAGCATAATTGACTGAACTGTGGGGGGTTGTGACACATTTATTTTATATGTATACTCTTATGCCAAAAGGGGATTGCCCCCTAATTGGCTTATTGTCAATCTGTCTAGCAAACATTGGTTTGCTCTCTCTCTTCCTATCTTTCATTTCCTTCTTATCTCTAACTATTACAGTTTCTGATTATGTACAATGATTCTATGGGGAGACTAGTCTCCCAAAGAATCACAGGGGGATTGTAAAAGGAAATTATTGGTTCTCTTTGAGTTCACACTTATGTAAAGGAATCTTTTGTTCTCTTTGCCTGGTTGGAGTTAAAACTTTGGCAATAACTTAAGTACCCCTACTTTCAATACCTCACTAGATTGTGAGGACAGGATTAGTTCTCCTTTGTCTATCTTTTGATTGAATCAACACAAGCTTGAACTAGGTGGAGGAGCTCTCAAACCACTTAGTTCATACCTTACTTGATGCCAAGTAAGAAGCCAGCAAGATACTTGGAGAGCTCCACCTTTTTCCCCAAACTCAAACAGCCAGAAACTTAAGAGTTCATACACTCAGAAAGATGTGAATCCAAAGGTGACAACTCAGACAATTTGGAAACTATGATTGGACCCCATGAAAAGGGGAAGGCACAGGAAACCACCATAAAAGCAGGGAGTCTGATGAAGGACTCTAGTAGAGAGTGAACTCCAAGAAGAGAGTCACTCCAAGGAGGAGAGAGTGAACTCCAAGAAGAGAGTCACTCCAAGGAGGAGAGAGTGAACTCCAAGATGAGAGTCACTACAAGAAGGAAGTCAGCTTCAAGAAGAAGGTTGGCTCAAAGAAGCAAGTAGACCTCAGGAGTCACCTTCAGCTCCAGTCATTGCCTTGGGTGAGTAGATAGCTGGTTTTCCCTTCCTGTCTTCTAGAGATAGTTTAATTCTGATTGAAGATTAACGAGTCCTAACTGAGCCAAGCACTGGAACAATATATAGTTAGATAGGTTAATGTCTTTTCTACCCTTTTGTATTTCTCTACTTTATGAATAAAAGATTTGTAAATTTTATTATATTTAGCCAAACCATTAATTTTAACACTTATAACAGGCTACCTGAACAGATGAACTACTCATTTTTCACTACAGGGCCAGGATTTGAACAGAAAGACTTCAATTCCAGAACTGAAGGTCTTTCCTAAGAGCAAGGACCTTATCATATACTTCTGCAACTCCAATGACCTTAGCAACATGCTGTAATTATGGTGGGTACTTAGTGTATTGATTGGTTGGACTGAATTCCTTTGAAGTAATATAGGCTACTTTCGACTTGACTCTGATTCTCTACATTTATGACAAAAGTAAATAGCTACATATTTGAAAGTATTTAAAAAGAGAAAAAAATAGAGCAGCATGGGCTAAAATATACACTAAATTTAGGAAATATGTATAATTTTTAAATAAAATAAAAAAGGTCTTCAAATAAACAACTAACAGGGCAGTCCTGAAGCCATCTGGAAGTTTCACATTTTGGAAATCCAGTGCCTGGAAGAGTTTTACCTTCTTGTCCCTTCAAAATACTAATCTATGACAACAGATATGTGCTACAGTATTGTAGTGAATTTCATATAATAATACAATGAAGTGGAAACCAGTAACAAATTCTGAATAAAATCTTACCCTTAAAATGATGATAGGGGTGGGGAGGAAGCTAAGGAGTGAAGAAGGAAGAAGAAAAAGATGAAAGAAGGGGAAGAAGGAAGAAGGGGAAATAGAAAGAAAAGAAAAAGAATAAAGAATAAAACAAAAGGAAAAAAATTGGACTAGAAATCAAAGGCCACCAGGCCATCTATTTATTTACTATGTAATTTTCAATCTTCAATATGTTACTTAAAATGACTCTGAGTCTCCTTACTTCTTAAATGAAGAGAAAATGATGATACCTGAACTCTGCATAGGCTTGTAATTCCAATAATCCAATGAATATGCAATTTGATCTTTATGGATATACCTTTTTTTTAATTATGCAGTTCATAGTTCATCCATGCCTACCTGTTATGTATTACTTTTATCTATGTCTATTCAATAAATATCAAAAAGGAATCAATTCAACATTCTACTCACCATCTTTGAAATCTCTTGCCATTGCAAGCACTCATAATGGGCTCATACTTTGATTATTTTGCTCATCTCTTCTGAGTAATTTAGCATATGAATTTCTGTGGGAGTTTGTGTATGTGTTTTGACAATTAACATGCTGCTTTAAAATTGATTTCTAGTCTCATTTCCTCCACTCATTGGCTTCAGGACCTTAGAGAGATCACCTAACTTGTCTAGGTCCTTATTTTAAAAATTCAGCACTCAAGATATCCAATAATGAGGTTATCTTCTATGTTGCATGTGTGTGTGTACTCTTGTATGAATAGTTCATCTTTTTTTTAAAAACATGCATTCTTTTTTCCTGGTCTTTGTGGTTATTTTTGTTGTTAAATGTTGCAGTCTGAAGATGCAAAGCATTCTTTTTTTCTATTTACTTTTTGGTTATCTTCAACTTCAGTGATTTTGAGATTGCAATATTCCATGAAATAGAAAAATATTTATTAAATGTTCATAATGTTTAAAGCATTAAGTTAATTACTGGGAACACAAATAGGGAATTGAGTGAGATCCTAAATTTAGGAGTTATCATTCTGATTGGAAGAGACAGTGAATAAAAGAGGTTCATGTATGGTTTAAGGAGACAGAAAGGTTAGGTAATATTGTGGCAGAGAATGAAATAGGGCAGAATACAAAAACATGAAGGTCCTGGATAGTAGAGGTTGGGCAGATCATCTCCTACCAAGGGGAAAGAGGCTCCAAGCTTTAGAATGGAATGAAACTCTGAAATTGAAATAGTTTTAATAACATGGAGTCAGAATACAATGAGAATCCTGTGCCTGGTGGGAACTAGACAAGAGGAAAATGAGGGATGTTTGGGGAAGAAAAGGTCTCTGGCTTCCTTTGAAGGCAGCAGGTAGTGTTTATCTGTATTCCTATCACCTACTGCCAAATTCAGGCAGTAGATGAGAAGTCAGATCAATTAACTAATAATGTTAGATGACACAGTAGATATATAATGCCAGGCCTAAAGTCGGGAAGACTGAAACTACTCATTTTCCTTAGTTCAAATCTGGCCTCTGAAACTTATTAGCTTTGTGATCCTGAGCAAGTTATTTAACCTTGTTTTCCTCAGTTTCCTCATATTTAAAATGAGCTGGAAAAGGAAGTTGTAAACCACTCTAGTATCTTTGCTGAGACAACCTCAAATGGGGCTACCGAGAGTCAGATACTCTTGAAAAATGAGTAAAAGGAAATGCAATTTTATGGATCTGGGAGATGCCAAAGTATGAGATGAGGTAGATGAGATATCATCAGAAGGATATTAGCATCTTTTAACAGTGAGTCAATATAATGTGGAAAACATCACTAACTGTCAAATATCATAGGAATGCCATATGTTATTATTATTTCATCCAAGAGCCTAACATAGTGCCAGCCATAGATTATTATTTCACTAACCATGTGTTTATTTGATTTATACTGTTACATATACTCTTTCATATACCCAACCCACATACTGTATAAAAGAAAAAAATAGAAGAAAACCTTTAAAAGTACAGGAAAATTAGACATAATATCTAAATCTACTTTGATTACAATGGTATTCTTATTCCCAAAATAATACTTAAATGCATTTTTGTTGATGGACACAAGATTTTTTCCCTTTATTCAATACTAAGTGAACATAAGTATTCCCCTAATAATAGGAACTCTTTTTTCTTAATTCAATCCTTATTTATTTCATCTGAATGTGAAGATTACAGAGATCCTAAGGCTTTTTTGGAGTATAACAATGTTGGAGTATAACTATGCTACCTTATATCTTAGTGCTTGAAACAAATGGGGAGTTAGATCTTTTCTTTTCTGGAGATATGAGAACGAGCAGACACATTTTGGGGAAGAAATGAGAATAACAAGAAAAATATGATTGGGGAAAATAAAAAAGAACTTTTGACTAGAAATCAGGTCTCCAGAGTTCTAGTCCCAGTCTTGCCACAAATTAATTATATATATTTGGACAATTTAATTAACATATTTAGGCCTTAGTTTATTCCTTTGTAGCAAGTCTTATGGGATATTAGATCAACCATACTCACTTGTATCAGTTACTCCTCAATGTGATACATGACACATTATTAAATTTAATGTTATTATCCTTAGCTCTAGGGTAATCCAAAGGTTTATTTGTAAGTTTCTTCATTAATAATTAAAGTTTTATTATATCTCTCAATTAATCAGTTAAACTCAGAATTTTCACCTCTAGGTCATCAAAAATAATTCGTTTAATAAACTGAAGAAACCCCCTTTCCCAATAGGAATTGCTCTCTATATTAAATCCTTTAATCTCCCAAGATTAAGAGGAAAAATTGATGAATATACACTTGTTAGGAATGAAAAAAATAAAACAGATATAGGTAATCATGAAAGAATTTTAGTTATGAAAGATATAGTAGCCAAAGCACTTTAAAACAATTAAGTAATTAAATATGAGAACAAACTCATACATCATTTAATTCATTCTGGATTTTTTTTTTAAATCTCTTTTCCAGAATCCTCTTTGTCCTTTTTGAAAGGTAAAGACGCAAATAATTTCATTAGAAAATAAAATATTACCATCTTTTATTTTTCTATGAGTTGCCCTTAGTTTCTCTGCAGATATGACAGAAAAAATTATTTTCAGTTTAAAGGTCTTTCTTCTAACTCAATCCTCATAAGTTTCCTTTATAATTCATCATAAAATCTGAGTTTCTAACAAGAAAGACTTTTCTCCCTTCTTTTCCTATTTTAATCCATAGTTTAATTTATGGTATTTCAGAAATCAGAATGATTCTCACACTCCTTGATTCCATAGGTGGAAGCCCCATAAAGAATGAAAATTACAATTATTTACATAAACAAATAATGGTGAGTGTAGAAGGACTAGATATAGATCTTTTTACTTCAGCATCTGATTGCTCTTCAATTTCAAAAATAAAAAAGTGCCAATGATTTCTGTGTGTTCTATTTCTTTCCATGTTAAAATGAGTACAACCCAACGAAGAAAAGGCACTTATCATCATTCACAATTTTGGATTACTAACTCTAGTTTAAATTACACAGAAAAAAAGTCAACAAAACTAATTGAACTACCTTTCAGACATATAAGTTAATGTTTTTATAGTATAAGTGTCTCAGTCTTATAAAATAGGTTTTGTATCTAAACTTTAATTTCAAATAATTTGGTGTTGCTCTATTAATGCAATTAATTAATTTATTAATTAATGCTCTTTCATGCATTGATGCTTGGTTGAATAGATAGACTGCTATGGGAAAACTTGTATTTTATTCTCAGATGTCTAAATTGGTTTATGAGCTTAGTTCACAACTGGATTCATTTCCTCATTTATAAATTGAGGAGATTTTGGACTCACTAGATTTTCATCTCCCCTTCACTCAAGATGATATTGTGGAAAGAGTACTGGACTTGCAGTGAGAAAACCTGAATTCATATTCCAGCTTCGGATGTTAAGAAATTGTGATTCAATTTTAAGTCATTCCTACTTTTAAGCCTCAATTTTTTCTCATGTGAAATGTAGGGAAAAAACAACCTATATTTACCTGACAATGTTATTTTGAGGATAAAATAACATAATGTGTATAATATTTTTCTTAAATATTGAGGACCTAAATAAATGTTTTATAAAAATAAAAATGTTAATACATTCATGAGTAAAGATTTTTCACTTAGTCAACACCCATATGACCAGCAGAAGTTATTCCTCATTTGAAACAAAGACTTTTAACACATGGAACTTAACACTTATAAAATGCTTCCAAATTACAGAAGTGTGCTGTGTCAAAACTGTCACAGTTGTCAGAATTTTAAATTTCAAAATGAATATATTTTATGTAACTTAAATAATATTTAAATTTCTAATATAGTCTACCCACTTAAAAATGTTTTGAAGTTTACAGCACTGTATTTTTTCTTTGTACATATATTATAATATATTATAATTATAATACTTCTCTTATCACCATTTAAAACATTGTTATTGAAAATCAAATTCTATAATATACTGGGGATTGGAGAATATTTTTATTCCAAGTGACAAAACCAGTGACTATTTCCTGATACATGTAGGGGTGAGGGGAGGAAGAAAACCCATTTAAATCACTAATCATACCTCTTTCTATTTTTTGAGCTTTTCACATGTATTTTACAGACAATCCACCAATACTTGTCTTACTTGCTCCTCTAACAAGACCCCCTCTCCTCTGTATCTGGAATGCTCTTTCTGAGTACCATTTCTTCTTTCAGAGCTCACGTCAAGGATTTCTTTTTTTTTTTCCTACAGGAGACCTTCCTAGTCTCTCCATTTGCCTTGTTTTCATTCCATAGCTATCATTTATGTAACCTCTTACTCATATGTTGACTTTCCCATTAATATTTAAGCTCTTTGAAGCCAAGGACTTCAGTATTTGTTTTTGACTTTCTTTGAATCTCCACTGTTTAGAAAACTGTCTGGTAATCCCTTAATAAATGCTTATCCACTGATTAAAAAGGACAATACAAGTCTTACTTCTCTTGCCATGTAAAGAGTGATGTGTTTCACAGCTGCATTTTAGGGCAAGTTTATGTTTTCTTTGTAAATGTGTTTGCCTTTTTAATAGATTTATTTTTATCATTTGTATTTCTATCACTTAGAAATTCTCTGTTTTCCCTTGCTCCTCTCAGAAAGTCATACCTTATTATAAAAAAAAAATTTTTTAAAAAGAAAAAACTAATCAATATAACAAAAAACTGGTATTTTAAGCAATATTTCATGATCATGAATCCCATGGTGTCAGAAAAGAGAGGACCAATTTTGTTCTAACATTTTTTCTTTGGGTTATACTTATCATATATGATTTTGCAAAAGGAATTTTTTACTGTTTATATTTTCCTAAGCAAAATATTTGTCTGTAAAATCATTTATGAATTGGCATGCTTCATGTCAGAAGATAGACTAGATACTATTAGTCCCTTAATTATTGTTACCTTCTATTTTTTAGTGATGTATTGGCATGAGATCAGAAAATAAAAACCCTCAGAGAACTATAAATATTCTGTAATACGTGAAACTAGGAAAGTTTTCATTAATAAAATGTGACAAAAGTATTCATTTTCCACACAGGATCTGGCAGCCTCAACACTAAAAGACCACAAGGCTTGGAATACAATATTCAGAAAGGTAAGAGAGCTGGACCTTCAGCCACGAATCAACTACCCAGCGAAACTAACTATATACTTTCAGGGGAAAGTATGGGCATTCAACAAAATTGAAGAATTCCAAGTTTTTGCACAAAAGAGACCGGAACTAAATGGAAAGTATGACACTCAACCACAAATATCAAGAGAAAGATGAAAAGGTAAATAAGAAACAGAGGGAAAAGAAAGAAAACTCATAGTCTTTTAAGCGTGACTCTTTAAGGGCATAAATAAGATCTAATTATCTGTATTACTAGGTGGAGAAATGCTATGTATAATTCTCTGTAGTGAACTCTATACACTATTATAATATTCACTATTATAGCAACCAGAAGAATAATTCATAGGGAGAGGACAGGACACTAAATGGTCTAAGAAGACATGGGGGGTGGGAAAGAGGGGGGGAATAGTAGGGGACACCAAGAAAAATCCGGGTAAATAAGAAAAATAAGATATTCTATTACACACAAAGAGGGCATGGGAAGGGGAGGGGATGAATAATATCATAAGAAGGAGAGGAAGAGAGCATAATCAAACCTTACTCTCAGTGTAATCAACCCGGAGAAGGAAGAGTAGCTTTATTATCCATCCGGATAAAAAACTCTATCTAACCCTACTGAGAAAGTCAGAAGGGATAAACCAAAGGGAGCAGAGGAGTGGAAAGGCCAAAAAGGGAGGGAAGAAGAAGGGGGAGGGAATTCATTTGGTCATTAAAAAAACAAAAAGAAGGGAACAACAAGGGAGAGGGCAGAAAGGGAAGTCAATCAAGGGAGGGGATAAGGGATACTGGCTCAAAGCAAACCACTGGTGTAAAAGAAAATAGTGCAATAAGAAGGAGTGGGTCTAGGGGAGGATACAAAAATGTCAGTGAATACACAACTAACAATTGTAACTCTGAATGTGAACGGGATGAACTCACTCATAAAACGGAAGCAAATAGCAGAGTGGATCAGAAACCAAAATCTTACCATAGGTCGTCTACAAGAAACACATATGAGGCGGGTAGACACACACAAGTTCAAGGTTATCACCTCTATTATACAACATAGTACTAGAAACACTAGCAATAGCAATTAGAGAAGAAAAAGAAATTGAAGGTATCAAAATAGGCAATGAGGAGACTAAGCTATCACTCTTTGCAGATGATATGACTGTATACTTAAAAAATCCTAGAGAATCAACTAAGAAGCTTGTAGAAATAATCAACAACTTTAGCAAAGTGGCAGGATACAAAATAAATGCACATAAATCATCAGCATTTCTATACATTTCCAACACATTAGAACAGCAAGAGGTAGAAAGAGAAACACCATTTAAAATCACCCTAGACAATATAAAATACTTGGGAATCAATCTAACAAAACAAACACAGCTATTATATGAAAACAACTACAAAACACTTTCCAAACAAATAAAACTGGACTTCAACAATTGGAAAACCATTAACTGTTCATGGGTAGGACGAGCTAACATAATAAAAATGAACATACTACCCAAATTAATTTACCTATTTAGCGCCATACCTATCAAGCTACCCAAAAACTTCTTTACTGAATTAGGAAAAACTATAACAAATTTCATTTGGAATAACAAAAGATCAAGAATATCAAAGGAAATAATGAAAAAAAAATGTGAAGGAAGGGGGCCTAGCAGTACCAGATATCAAACTATACTATAAAGCAGCAGTCATTAAATCAATATGGTACTGGCTAAGAGATAGAAGGGAGGATCAGTGGAATAGACTCAGGGTAAATGATGTCAGCAAGACAGTGTATGATAAACCCAAAGAGCCCAACTTTTGGGACATGAATCCACTATTTGACAAAAACTGCTGGGAAATTTGGAAAACAATATGGGAATGATTAGGTTTAGATCAACATCTCACACCCTACGCCAAGATAAATTCAGAATGGGTGAATGACTTGAATATAAACAGGGAAACTATAATAAGTTAAGTGAACACAGAATAGTATACCTGTCAGATCTCTGGGAAAGGAAAGATTTTAAAACCAAGCAAGAGTTAGAGAAAATTACAAAATGTAAATTTAATGGTTTTGATTATATTAAGCTAAAAAGCTTTTGTACAAACAAAAACAATGTAGTCAAAATCAGGAGGGAAACAACAAATTGGGAAAAAATCTTTATAACGAAAAACTCTGACAGGGGTCTAATCACTCAAATATACAAGGAGTTAAAGCAAATGTATAAAAAATCAAGCCATTCCCCAATTGATAAATGGGCAAGAGACATGAATAGGCAATTTTCAGGTAAAGAAATCAAAAGTATCAATAAGCACATGAGAAAGTGTTCTAAATCTCTAATAATTAGAGAAATGCAAATCAAAACAACTCTGAGGTATCACCTCACACCTAGCAGATTGGCTAAAATGAAAGAAGGGGAGAGTAATGAATGTTGGAGAGGATGTGGCAAAATCGGGACATTGATGCATTGCTGGTGGAGTTGTGAAATGATCCGGCCATTGTGGCTGGCAATTTGGAACTATGCCCAAAGGGCTATAAAAGACTGCCTCCCCTTTGATCCAACCATACCATTACTGGGTTTGTACCCCAAAGAGATCATAGATAAACAGACTTGTATGAAAATATTTATAGCTGTGCTTTTTGTGGTGGCAAAAAACTGGAAAAGGAGGGTATGTCCTTCAATTGGGGAATGGCTGAACAAATTGTGGCATATGCAGGTGATGGAATACTATTGTGCTAAAAGGAATAATAAACTGAAGGAATTCCATGCAAATTGGAGAGACCTCCAGGAAGTGATGCAGAGCGAAAGGAGCAGAGCCAGAAGAACATTGTACACAGAGACTGATATACTATGGTAAAATCAAATGTAATGGGCTCCTGTACCAGCAGCACTGCAATGACACAAGACAGCTCTGAGGGATTTATGGTAAAGATGCTACCCACATTCAGAGGAAGGACTGCAGGAGAGGAAACATATAAGATAAACAATTGCTTGAATGCATGGACTGAGGCGGACATGAATGGGAAATAGACCCTGAACAAGGACACTTGTTACAACCAGTGGAAATGTGTGTTGGCCATGGGTGGGGGGAGAGCGGGGGGTGAAGGGGAAAGTAGGGGCATAAAGTATGTAAAGAGATTAAAAACGAATATTAATAAATGTCTAAAAAAAAACAAAAAAAAACAAAAAAAATATTCATTTTCCAGAATCCAATTCCAGAAAAGAATCCATTTTCCAAATCCAATGGGATTTTTGATTAAAGGAATTCTGAAGGTCAGTATATGAGTGAGGAGTGAATCACAAACATTATATATGTAATCTCATAATTTTTGAGAGGGAAAAGCATTTTAAAAAGAAGTATCTTGATTGTTATTATCTCTGTCTCCTGTATCTCTTCAAAAAACTTATAATAAATGTATCTGTGCAAGTAAACTTAAATTTTTAAGCATATGGAAAACTTGTAAGAAAAAAAAAATTCCACAACTTGAAATCTGAGTTAGATGGAATAAATGGATACCTTTTACGTTCTCTGGACTATGGATCAGAAGTCATTGTGGAGGATCTCAATACATACATATGCATATATATGAACATATACATATACATATACATACAAACACATATAAGTGTGGAGATAGCTAAATTCATAATGGAGTGGGAGACTGTATGAATATATATGTGGGTGTGTGTATATATATATATACATATATACATACACTCACATACATAGTATAGATACATGCACATATATTTACATGTGTATATGCATAAATATACATATATATTTACATATATGTATGTGTGTATATGTCTGGCAAGAGAGAGATATAGAAATATCTCCAAATATACATCTTTGTAGATCTCGAAATGGTAGGGTGTGGGTAGCTGATAAATATATATAGAGAGAGAGAGAGAGATAAATTCATTTCCTTATAATTAACTTCATTTTTAATTTTATGTATTTTATTTTATTTGGTTTTTTTTTAAACATAATTTTAAAATGGGATTCATGGGCTTTACCAGACTGCCAAAAGACACCATGATACAACCACATTCAGAAATCAATCACATTTAGGGTTGAGAGTGGATCTTCAAATATCTTTCAATGGGAATGGCAATGAAAATAGCCTCATATCCACTTTATTTATTTTCTATAGAAGCTTGTAATTATGGTTGAAGTGCCTTCTTTTTCAAATAGAACAAATGACACCAATGTGTGATGAATGATGTCTTGACTTCTAGGCTAATTGGTTTTATGTGTGGCAAAGTTGTAAACTTCACTCCCTTTCCCAGAGTCATCAAAATTCAGCATCAGGACAAAAGTCAGGACAAAAAGGCAATGACCCAGGACAAATTGGATCATCTTAGTGTTTTCAATATCTGATAAAGTTCCAAGTACTTCACAGTACCTATTTCAGCTACCTTCAGCTGCTGTTGGAACAAATTATTATCTACCCATTCCACTGGGAAACATCTAAAGATGCTGGGGGTAGACATCCCTCAAACTCACCCTGGTTTAGTTTACCTACTCTTAGCTTCTTGGAGCCATAGATGGGACACAGGTAGACAAAATCAAATGTCGATGAGCAGACCTGAAATGGTCCCAATTAATTCTTATAGTAGAAGTTTTAGAACTTCCTGAGTCCTCTATACAACTCATAGTTTGTAATGCCACAGAAATAGAAACAAAGAAGATGCCTGTCCTCTAAATATAAGGTAAAAGGTAAATAGTTGGTAACAATAGTCTATAAGAAATAATGCAGTGATTTCAGAATCAGGTGAAGACATGTATGAACTCAAGTAATTTTAATTAAGAATCAGGAAGAATACAGACATTGTCTATAATGATGCCAAGTAAAAAAGCATATATTATATTCCTACTATGTATCAGGCACTTTGTTAAATGTAGGGGATATGACAAAAAGCAAAAACAATTACTGCTTTAAAGGAGTTCATGTCATAATGGAGAGATAGAATACAAACAAAAATATATTTACATTATATATATTTACATTACATATATTTATATATATGTATATATATATGTATGTATATATGAGAAACACTAGCACTGAAGAAGACTGGAACTTTTTTTCTCAGAAGAAGGAATTTTAATTGAGACTTGAAGGAAGTGAGGAGATAGTGGGGAGATGGAAGAACATTCAGCAACAGGTAAAATGCATGGATATCACAGGATGGAAGGTCTTGTGTGAAGGATATCAGGAAATTCATTGTCACAGTCACATGGAGGGGAATAAGTTGCAAGAAGCCTAGAAATATAGAGTTGTGTTATTTAAGGCTTTAAAAGCTAAGCAATTTTATATTTAATATTCAATGTAATAGGAAGCCACTGAAGTTTATTCAGAGAGTGTTTGAAGGTGGGGGGCATTGAAGGGGAGGAGGTCAGAAATACACTTTAGGAATAAGAGTTGGGCCACTGTGTAGTAGATAGATTGGAGTTGGGAGAGAATTAAGTCAGGAAGAACAACCAAAAAATGATGGTAATTGTGAAGGCATGAGGTGAAGAGAATTTACATCAGTTTAGTAAGTGTCAGAAAAGAGAAGGAGTCATACACAAGAAATGTTGCCAAGATATAGAAACAAAAACAAATCCATGGAACCTGGATCCAATGAAATTATAATGAGTAAACTTGGCTTCAAAGAAGAGTTATCAATAAATAACTCCCCATTCCTTCTTGCACAGTCACTTAACTCCTATACTTCAGAACATTGTATATAAGTCTTTTTTATGATATATCACTTGATCACTTGGTTTCACTGAATTGTTTTCAACTTTTCTTATTTGTTGTTTTAAAAGATTGCTTTCTGGAAAGGGAAAAGGGGGATTGGTTGGAAATATATAGATGATATAAATAATAAAATATAACAATGAAATTTATTTTAAATGGGTAATATTAAATAATTTTTTATTTCCTACTCTGTAAGTATAAGTGAGAAATTACCCCCCCAATAAATGCCATATTCTAAAATTACTAAAATGATATGTCTAATGGGCAGGTAGATGGCACAGTGCATAGAGTGCTGGGCCTAGACTCAGGAATATTTGATTTTAAATCTGGTCTCAGATACTTAGCATTTGTGTAACTTCAGACAATTCACTCAACTCTGTTGCCTCAGTATCCTCATCTATAAAATGAGCTGGAGGAAATGCAAACCACTCTAGCATCTTTGTGAAGAAAATCCCAAATGGAGTCACAGGAATTGGACGTGACTGAAACAACCGCACAACAAATATGTCTTTAGTAGCGAGAAAGAATAAACTTTTCATAGAGTGATGCTTGAAATATGTAAACAAAGTAATTAGTTCATTTTAAAGCATTTTTGCCTCGTATTTGAAAGTGCTTTCTTTATCAATAGTTTTACTGACAAACTCTTAATTGCTTCTTAATTACCAATACTATTTCAGTAAACTTTTCTCAACAAAGATCAATTTTTGCTCCAAATTCAATAGCTCAGTCATTTAGCAATCCACTATAGAGGAATTAAGTATTCTGCTTGAAAAAGTCTTTGATTCTGATTATATCTCATGCATTCATTCTTTCAAAATTAAATATATCTTTAGTACTTTCTAGTTGTAATGCAAAAGACACAATTATTCACCCACATAATCTAGGAGGGGAAAATCAGAGGTTTAGGAAACACCTTAGAGGTCAACCTTACCTCTTTGTTTTAACAGATGAGAAAACTGAGACTTATGGCATTATACTAACTTGCCTAAGGTCATACATATAGTAAATGGCAAAGTTCAAATTCTACCCCAGACATTCCTATTCTAAATTCAGGGCTCATTCCACTGTATCACACTGCCTTCTACACAAATATATACATAGAGGGCAGCTGTGGGGCTCAGTGGATTGAGAGTCAGGCCCAGAGATGGGAGGTCTTGGGTTCAAACCTGGCCTCAAACACTTCATAGGTGTGTGACCCTGGGCAAGTCACTTAACTCCTATTGCCTAGCCCTTATCACTCTTCTGCCTTAGAACCA
>NC_058135.1:209646373-209664190 GCF_016433145.1 Gracilinanus agilis
ATATCTATTATATTATTATGTTACATATTATATTACATTATATTTTAATATAAGATGAAAAATTATGCCTGTACATTGCAAAACAACATAATCAAGACTTCAAAAGATCCAAAGGCAATGGAAATATTCAAAACTTTGATAAATAGGCTGCAGTACATGACCAGAGATGACTTACACATGAGATGGAGCAAAAGACATCATCTGGGAAATGGATGATCAGAAAAGAAGGCCTGATCATGAAGCAAAGGCAAAGAAGAGTAGATGGGCAGCTGAAGCACGGTGTTGATACTCATAGAATGTTCAAGACTGAGACTAGAGGAGATATCTATCATGACAGGTTGATCTACCATAGATAATTTTGGGAAGAATGGCACAGGATGAGAAGGAACAAACATGTGGTCTTCTGTGCCCATTCCCTGATGTATAAGACCATGAATCCAAGAAAGCATTATGCCTCTGTTTGATTTAAATACATGGGATTTAAGAATTGGGAAAGACCTTGGAAGCCATCTAGTCCATATCCTTCATTTTATAACCAAGAAATTGATGGCAAGAGAGCCTGTAACTTGCCCAAGTTCACAAGGCTAGGAAGTGAATTATTATTTATTATTATTTATTATTCCTATTGACTCCCAGAGGAGCATAGAGCTGCAACCATCTCATGCCAATGGACTCTGTTCTGGGCAACTTCCCCCAACTGGGCATCTCACGCCAATGGACTCTGTTCTGGGCAACTTCCCCCAACTGGGCATATCTTTGCCAGGTCTGTTTTGGCCTTCCAACTTTCCTCCTCCCTGGTGGGTTCCATATTTTTTTTTCATAGTGTCCTGACTGATGGGATACTGAATTGTTCTTTCAAGAACGTCGTGGACTCTGTTGGAGAGCAATCTTCCAGACTAGGCAATTGTTGGTTTTGTTGGTTTAATGAGGTTGCAGTTTCTATAGCAAGTGAGATTTTTACCTGGTGAGGTTGCTAGCCCCGCGCCCAACCCTCCTCCTTTTTCAGCCAGGCTTGGGACCGTCCTTGGCGGAGTTAGGAAGTGAATGGCAGAAGTAAAATTCAAACCTAGTAATTCTGCCTCCATAGTTTCTGTCCTTTCTATGACATGAAGAAGGCTTTATATTACTCTTCTTAAAATGCCTTCTGAAATATTGTGGATATTATGGGATCAAGAATTAATTGCTAACAAAGATCTTTAGTACAAAGTCTAGACTTAATAGCAAGAAGAGCCTCCTTTTCATCCCTTCAAACTCCATTCAATGAAATGAACACGTTCTCTTCAATCAACAGTTCATGGAGAGGCAATGTTGCATGGAGCTCATTGGACTTGGAGTCAGGAAGACCTGGGCTCAAATCCCACCTCAGATAATTATTAGCTATTTGATTCTGGGTGAGTCATTTTACTAATGCAGAGATTATATAATGAGAGAGGTTGTCTTCAATGACTTCTTGGGCTGATTCTACTTACAAATTTATGATCTTATGGTAATGTGATACTATGATCCTATAATAAGTAAGCATGCATTAAGTGCCTGCTTCATGTCAGGCATGCAGTTAGTTAGCACAGCAGATAGAATGCTGGGCCTGGAATCAGGAAGATTCATCTTCATAAATTCAAATCTGGCTTCAGACACTTGTAAATTATGTGACCCTGGGCAAGTCAATCTTGTTTGCCTTGGTTTCCCCATCTGTAAAGTGATCTAGAGAAGCAAATGGCAAACTACCTCAAAATCTTTGCCAAGAAAACCCCATGTGGTATCACAGAGAATATCATGCCTAAACAATGTGTCAGGCACTGTGCTAGGAGATTGAAGGACAAAAATTTAGGGGAAGAAATCTCTTTCCATAAGGCACTTACATCCTATTAATGAAGAGAACATATACATTTTTAATGTATGCCAAAAATGAAAAAAATTAATATTAGATAGCAGGACACTAACAGCTAGAATGATCAATAAAGATTTTCTGTAGAAGTTGGTACAGGAATTGAGTTTTGAGGGAAACAATGGCTTCTAAGAATAAGAGGTAAAAATCCAATCTATTCCAGCCGTGGTGGGTAGCCAACAGAGGAACAGAGATGAGAGATGGATGGTCTCTTAAAATGCATGTGAAGTTAAGGCTGATTTGACCTGAAGCAGTCTATACATCTCCTCTGAGATGATAGCTGGCTCATCTGCACTCCACATGAGAAAGAATGGTTCTCAACTTTCCTCTCCCACCCATGACCCTGCCAGATGTTGCTATTGCCCACTTGTCTTTTGCAGTTCAATAAAGCTCTGCTAGTCTGTGTTATACAGTTTTACTAATAATACCAAGGAACTGTTTGTGTAAAAAGAAAATAAAGCTGTCTTTTGTAATTACCTCATGCTGCTCCTTCCACTGGCAAGAAAGAAAGATTGCAAACCCTGCATCAGAGACAAAAGCAGCCAATGTGAACACTAATAGCCTGCATACATCCCCACCATCCCCAACCCATGATATAATGGTGGTGGTGGCCACCTGGTGGCCTCCAGCTAGGCTTATACTTTTCTGGAAAGAGTAGCAGGAAGTAGTGGCATTCAGCAGCAGAACTCCCTGACTTAAGCCCTTGGGGAAATTATATGGGATGTCACCAAGCTCCATGAAGTCCTGACCTGCTGAATTCCTGCCTCCTAGAAGTTCAGTCCAGTGACCTGAAAACATTGCCAAACCCGTGAGGCACAGGTGATCTGATCTAGATGGGAACTGACTTCAGTGGTTCTTGAGCTATTTGTCCAATCTACAACCTCAGCCCATTTGAAGAATTATAATTCCCTGAAAAATTTTTCATCAGACCTGAGGGAGCTATAAAAAAAAAGGCTATACTTTCTGTCAGTGTTAGCCCCAAGGAGGCCAAAATGTATATGTCTAGAGAGCTTTCCAAAAAGCATTTTTTTAAACCCTTAACTTCGGTGTATTGTCTCATAGGTGGAAGAGTGGTAAGGGTGGGCAATGGGGGTCAAGTGACTTGCCCAGGGTCACACAGCTGGGAAGTGGCTGAGGCCGGGTTTGAACCTAGGACCTCCTGTCTCTAGGCCTGACTCTCACTCCACTGAGCTACCCAGCTGCCCCCACAAAAAGCATTTTTAAGGAAGTACTAGCCTTCAAGTAACAACAACTAAGAGTCTAAGTTTTAGAGGAGGAAAAAAAAAACCAGAGTAATGCTTATAAAAGAAAACTCCACAAAAGGTCTCTTTTGCTATCTCTTGTTGGAAACCAAGCCTTTGCATTTTTAAAACCAAAGTACAAAAGGTCTGATCCAACCAAAGAGTAGGGAGTTCATTGTTTGCTTCTTGATGGGTTAGCCAAACCATTAACTATTTCCAGGCTCAGTTCATAAGTATACTTTTCTTCTTTTTAAAAGAATGTTTTTATTTTTTTCTCAATTTTACTTAAAGCAGTTTTAACATTCGTTTTTTATAATCTTTAAGCTCCAAATTCCCTCCCTCTCTCCCTTTCCTTCCCCTTTCTTGGGTAGGCAAGCTCTTTGATATAGGTTATATATGTACAATCAGGCAAAACATATTTCCCTATTAGCCATGTTGCAAAAAGAGAACACAGGCAAAAAAAAGAGAAAGAAAAAGAAGGGAAGTTTTAAAGTGCACATTTCAATCTGCTTTCAGTTCCTTCTCTGGAGCTGGATAGCGTTTTTTATCATCTGCCCTTCAGAATCGTCTTGTATCATTGTAATGCTGAGAATACATAATTGAACCGTACAATATTGCAGTTACTGTGTACAATGCTCTCCTGTCTCTACCCACTTCACTTTGCACCAGTTCATAGAAGTCCACAAGTATACTTTCTAGCATTCTCAGACCCGCTCCATAAGACTCCTATTGGGCAAAGCAAATATTTTGACAGGATTTAAATGACACATTATGGGAGCCAGAAGGCCTGATGTTTAAATCCCTACTACATCCTTGTGTCCATATCCACCCGTGTCTTATAATCTATGAAAAAGATGCCTGAGACTCGAGAAGTAAAATGATTTCCCATTGGCACACAACTTGTGTCAGATATGAGATCTAAATGTCAGCCTTCTCATAAACAGGCCAATTTAAATTTGAAATCAGGAAAGACCTTCTAACAATTAAAGAGATGCCAAAGTACTGCCTGAAGAAGTCGTGAGTTCCTCCTCTTTGAATGTCTTTGGGAGAATGTTTAATGATCACTTGTTAAGTATGTTACAATGGAAGTTTCTTTCATGCATGTTTTCAGCTAAATGGCTACCAAAGTCCCTCCCAAATCTCCAGTTCTATGATTCTGTGACTCTCTGTCCCTCAGATGCCTCATGTGTAAAATTAGGGTTTGTACTAAATGATTCAGCTCTTACTCCCTTGGAGTGGATCCTTATCTATTCTAAGAAAGAAGGTAAGGGTTTCTTAAATTTTAAGAATGTTCTGCTTGAGGACAAGGATTATGTTTCCTTCTACTTATATTTGTATTCTCAATATTTCCCACCATGTCTGGCACTTAGTATGAGCTTAATAAATGTTTACTGATTTGGCTTTAGCTCCTTAAGGTTAGGGATCTTGTCTTATGCAGTCATGTCTTATTCTATTTGTTAGGTCTCAATACCTAACATATTGTCATGCATCTATTAGACACTTAACAAATGAGGACTCTTCTCCAAATTCATAGTAACATACAAACAAGTTTTTATTAACTAAGCCTGAGTTAAGTAAAAAAAAAAAAAAAAAAAAAAACATACTACTGGGCCACTTGGCATACCAAAAAAAAATTATCTCTAGAAATGTTATGAACCATTTTTAGAAGGATGTTCTTGCCAAATAATCAAAATCATAATCCTTACTAATCACTTTCTTTTTTATGCAAAGATATTTTATTTTCCAATTGTATGTAATAATAATTTTCAACATACCTTTTCCAAAATTATAAGATTCGCTCCCCTCCTTCCACTCAGAGATGGTAAGCAATTTAATCTGGGCCATACATGTATTATCATGCAAAATACACTTCTATATTGGTCGTTGTTGTAAGAGTACACTCATACAAAACCAAAACCCCAAAACAAAACTTTAAATAAACTGATGTAAGTGAGAGTATGCTTTGATCTGCATCTGACTCCAACATTTCTTTCTCTAAAAGTAGATAGCATTCCTCCTCAGTATTCCCAAATCATTGAATTGCTTAGAGGAGCCAAGTTTTAACAGTTGATCATCATACAATACTGCTGTTACTGTGTACAATGTTCTCCTGGTCCTGTGTATTTCACTCTGTATCAGTTCATGTAGTTCTTTCCAAGAAAGCAACACTTTCAGTGATACTACAATCCTATAATAATTTGATAGTCAGAAGCCTTGTATGAAAATTAAATAAAATGATCTGATATTCTTCATATTAGTATTTCCTTTCTACCTCTTATGGTCTGTCCTTACTTATTTTTAGGGAAATAAAAGGTTTTCTTAGTATTCTGCAGCTTCATTGCCCATGAATAATTTAATGGAATGTTCTTTTAAGCTTTAAGGATTTTAGAAATTTATGTCAAACTTTTGAGGCTAATGAACAAATTGCTGGAACAAAGCCTCCACATGCTTGCTTTCTTTGCATTTATTAAAGGCTGAATTTTCACTATTAGAGAACCTCTTATTCAGGGAAGAAGACTTTATTACCTTTATTCACTTTTTGAATGAAGTCAAACTTATTGAAAATTAAAAGCAAAGTTTATAATATTCATTCTTTCATTATTCCTATAGTATTCAGCTATTCATTTTAGGCATGTAGAAAGTTCCCTTTCCCAAAGAATTGCAAAATAATTACAACAAGCCACATGGAAACACATGAGTGGTTCTAACTGAAGGATGTTAAACTATCTTCCCACAATTCCTCAAGGTAACTGATTCATCTTAAAATTTCCCTGTAGCATGTCATGTTTATGTGAGTCACTGGCAACATTTCTAGACAGATGTTAGATTTGATTATATCTATGCCCAGGCCAATATTGCAGAGGGAAAAAAAACCAAATCCCATATCTGACTTGGAGTTTTAAGACTAAAAATTATATGACTCTAACCAGGACTCAACTCCTTCTACAAATCTAGTCAGTCAGATTCTAATCATACAAACAATTGTGTAGAGTTTTTAATTCAAGCTCCATGTGTCCAAAACATAATTATCTTTATACTCAAATCCTCCCCTCCTCTAAACTTTCCTAGACTACCAAGAATACCATCATGCTCCCATAAGCCAGGTTCACAACTCTTCATTCTCATCCCAAATATACAACTCTTTTCATGTCTATCTTCACCTTGGGTTCTGTATCCATTCACAGGGTCACCATCCTGGTTCAAACCCCAGTCACCTCTCACTTGGATTATGAAAATAAGTTAATCAGTAGCTCTGCCTCAAATCTCTCCCCACTTCAATCCATTCTCAACAAACCTGCCAAAATATCCAAGGTTGGGAGGGAGGGGGAGTTAGTGCAGATCAAACCAGTCACTTCTCTATTCAATAAATTCCAGTTGTTCCTCATTATTTCATTAAAACCAACATAAAGTTAATTGTTTGGCATTTCAAATTTTTCACAACCTTACCCATTCCTACCTTTCTAATCTTCTTTAAAAACAACAACACCCAATACTATACAAATTATTTGATATAATAAGCAAAGAAGAAGTCCTACCAAATTCCTTTTATGACAAAATATGGTATTGATTCCAAAGCCAGGTAGATCAAAAACAGAGAAAGAAAACTACAGACCCATCTCCCTAATGAACATAGATGCAAAATTTTCAAATAGAATATTAGCAAAGAGACTCCAGCAAGTGATCAAGTGGATCATCTACCATGATCAATGGGATTTATACCAGAAATGCAAGGATGGTTCAACATTAGGAAAACCATCCACATAATTGACCATATCAACAGTATAACAAACAAAAATCACATGATTATCTCAATAGATGCTGAAAAAGTCTTTGACAAAATACAGCACCCATTCCTATTGAAAACACTGGAAAGTATAGGAATAGAAGGTCCTTTCCTAAAAATAATAAACAGTATATACCCAAAACCATCAACAAGCATCATATGCAATGGGGATAAATTAGAAGCCTTCCCAATAAGATCAGGAGTGAAACAAGGATGCCCATTATCACCTCTATTATTTAACATTGTACTAGAAACACTAGCAGTAGCAATTAGAGAAGAAAAAGAAATTGAAGGTATCAAAATAGGGAGTGAGGAGACTAAGCTATCACTCTTTGCAGATGATATGATGGTATACTTAAAAAATCCTAGAGATTCAACTAAGAAGCTGGTAGAAATAATCAACAACTTTAGCAAAGTTGCAGGATATAAAATGAAGGCACATAAATCATCAGCATTTCTATATATTTCCAACACATCACAGCAGCAAGAGGTAGAAAGAGAAACACGATTTAAAAATCATCCTAGACAATATAAAATACTTAGGAATCTATCTACCAAAACAAAAACAGGAATTATATGAACACAACTACCACACACTTTCCAAACAATTAAAACTAGATCTAAACAATTGGAAAAACATTGATTGCTCATAGGTAGGACGAGCTAACATAATAAAAATGATCATTCTACCCAAATTAATTTACCTATTTAGCATCATACCTTTCAAACTACCAAAAAACTTTTTTACTGAATTAGGAAAAATTATAACAAAGTTCATCTGGAATAGTAAAAGATCAAGAATATCAAGGGAAATAATAAAAAAAATGTGAAGGAAGGGGGCCTAGCAGTATCAGATATTGAACTGTACTATAAAGCAGCGGTCATCAAAACAGTATGGTACTGGCTAAGAGACAGAAGGGAGGATCAGTGGAATAGACTTGGGGTAAGTGACGTCAGCAAGACAGTGTATGATAAACCCAAAGAGCCCAACTTTTGGGACATGAATCCACTATTTGACAAAAACTGCTGGGAATTTTGGAAAACAATATGGGAGAGATTAGGTTTAGATCAACATCTCACACCCTACACCAAGATAAATTCAGAATGGGTGAATGACTTGAATATAAAGAGGGAAACTATAAATAAGTTACGTGAACATAGAATAGTTTACTTGTCAGTTCTCTGGGAAAGGAAAGATTTTAAAACCAAGCAAGTGTTAGAGAAAATTACAAAACATAAAATAAATGATTTTGATTATATCAAACTAAAAAGCTTTTGTACAAACAAAAACAATGTAGCCAAAATCAGAAGGGGAAACAACAAATTGGGAAAAAATCTTTATAACAAAAAACTCTGACAAGAGTCTAATTACTCAAATATACAAAGAGTTAAATCAATTGTATAAAAAATCAAGCCATTCCCCAATTGATAAATGGGCAAGAGACATGAATAGGCACTTTTCAGATAAAGAAATCAAAAGTATCAATAAGCACATGAGAAAGTGTTCTAAATCGCTAATAATTAGAGAAATGCAAATCAAAACAACTCTGAGGTATCACCTCACACCTAGCAGATTGGCTAAAATGAAAGAAGGGGAGAGTAATGAATGCTGGAGGGGATGTGGCAAAACTGGGACATTAATGTATTGTTGGTGGAGTTGTGAACTGATCCAACCATTCTGGCTGGCAATTTGGAGCTATACTCAAAGGGCTATAAAAGAATGCCTGCCCTTTGATCCAGTCATACCATTGTTGGGTTTGTACCCCAAAGAGATCATAGATAAACAAACTTGTACGAAAATATTTATAGCTTCACTTTTTGTGGTGGCAAAAAACTGGAAAAGGAGGGTATGTCCTTCAATTGGGGAATGGCTGAACAAAATGTGGTATATGCTGGTGATGGAATACTATTGTGCTCAAAGTAATAATAAACCAGAGGAATTCCATGCAAATTGGAGAGACCTCCAGGAATTGATGCAGAGTGAAAGGAGCAGAGCCAGAAGAACATTGTACACAGAGACTGATATACTGTGGTAAAATCGAATGTAATGAACTTCTGTACCAGCAGCAATGCAATGACACAAGACAGCTATGAGGGATTTATGGTAAAGAACGCTACCCACATTCAGAGGAAGAACAACAGGAGTGGAAACACAGAAGAAAAACAACTGCTTGAACACATGGGTTGAGGTGGTCATGATTGGGGATGTAGACTCAAAACTACCACACCAATGCAACTATCGACAACTTGGAAATAGGTCTTGATCAATGACACATGTTAAAACCAGTGGAAATATGCATCAGCCATAGTGGGGGGGGGAGAATTTAGGGGGGTGACTGAAGGGGAAAGTAAGAGCATGAATTATGTAACCATGCTAACTTTTCTAAAAAATAAATATTAATAAATGTTTTTTTTAAAAGAAGGTAAGGGAAAAACAAAGGGAAACAACAACAACAACAACAACAACAACTTCCCTTCCATCTTAGAATTAATACTCTGGTTCCAAGGCAGAAGAGTAGTAAGGGCTAGGCAGTGAGGAGTTAAGTGACTTGTCCATGGTCACATAACCAGAAAGTGTCTGAAGCCACATTTGAACCCCGGACCTCCCATCTCTGAGCCTGGCTTTCAATCCACTGAGCGATCTAGCTGCTCCCCTTTCCAAACTTCCTAAATTTTACTCCCCTCTATATACTCTATGGTCCTGCCACTCTGGCTTGCCATCTCCCATCTTTTTCCATGCCTTTATACATTGGCTGTACACCATGCCCAGAAAGCTCTGCCATCTCACCTCATCCTCTTAAATACCTGGCTTCCTTCAAGGCATAGGTCAAGAGCCACCTACTATAGGAGGGCTTTCCCAATTCACTCCAGGTATGAGAACATTCCTTTCTAAAGTCACCTTTACTTTACTCACTATGTATCTTGTATGTACCTACTTACTTACTTGTTAGTTTTCCCACTAGAATGTAAGAATGTAAGGCAGAGATTGTTTTGCCTTTCGCATCACCAACATTTAGCACAGTACCTGACACATAGAAAATACTTAGTAAAATCTTATTGATTGATTGATTGATTAATTGATCAGAGGGCAATGGACCATTGCTACAATACATCAGCTTAGAAAAGGCAGTACAAATTACACAAGCAAATGACCAATAACCTTCTAATTCTAAGTAGAAAAGCAGTGAGTTAACTTGACATGATCAGAATGTAAATAGATCATTCATTAGCACTAGAATCACCATCATTTGTCTTATGTTTTCCATCTTAATCAATAGTGTCTTCTGTGGAGGAAGGTAGCCAATGCAACTACTTCCTAACTATCAATAATCTCTGGCTTCAGTGTTTACATCCTTCACAAGTTTCCATCATCTAAACATTTAGCCTCACTCTCAAGAATTCTTTCAAAGTTATCAGTAAGAATATTACCTCTCAAGATAAATCTAAGAAACATGAAGAAATACAGATGAAGAATCTTATGTAATCAGTAAGTGTCAGTGTCACTGGCTTGAGAGATGCCATGTAATACTAGAATGAGCACCAGCCAAGGAACCAGGATTGGATCATGAGTTTTACCCAATATAGCAATCCCAATATACCTTATATTCTCTATCTGAGTTAATTTCATTTAAAATTTGCATCCAAATTATGAAATCCTTTTGTAAGTATGTGTTATGTGATGACAGAAACAGCAAAAAAAAAGTATCAAAGAGACATATATAAGCTTAACATTAGGAAAAGCTTCCTAAAATTTAGAACTATTCAGAAGTAGAATGAGATGCCTCAGGAGCTAGTGTCTTAGTGTTTTCAAACAAAAACTAATCATTTACCATGTTATAGATAGCATTCTTATTCAGGCATGGGTTGTACTAGTTGACCTGGAATACAACCCATCTTTAAGATTTTTTGATGCAACCCAGGATTTGGCTTCATTTATAGCATTCCTTCTACTATACTACATTACATCATCTAAAAGTACTGAAAAAATTATAGATAACTAATATATATAGTATGTCACTGTTCCCTAATTTAGGTAACAAGATCCTAGAAAGAAGAAATTGTTTGGATATGTTACTTCCTTCAAAATCAAACAGAGGTATATAGAAATTTTCTGTTTGACAAATACTTTTTACTGATGTAAAATTCTATGATTCAATCTCCTTGTTGGCAGAATCTATTTCATTACTGTCTTTTTGTCCCTAAATCTTGGCACAATATCTGATATAATATAGGAACTTAATTAGTGCTGATTGATTGATTCAGTTACCTACAGATTGGCATTGTTAAAGTGTGTGGTAGATTGATGAAATGTTTATTTATTCTCCCTCAAATGTTTCTCACAGGCTGACTGTGTTTTCTCTCTAAAAATTTTTATATATTTGTATTGTACATGATTGTAGAGTGAGAATTCAACACAACCAGCAATTATTAAGTACAAACTATCTATAAGTCAAAGACTCAGAGTTAGGGAAGCAAAAAAGGAAACAAAATGCAAACACATTTGTCTACCTTTGAGGAGCTAAAATTCTCCTGGATAAAAAAAAAAGAAAAAAATAATAAAAGAGGACTAATCTGAGTAGGTATTAAGATTAAATAAATAAATGAATAAGTAAGTAAATGAATGAATGAATGAATGAGTAAATGAATGGATGGATGAGTGAATAAATAAATAGACAAAAAATAAATGAATAAGTGAATAAATGAATAAATGGGTAAATGTTCAAAAAATTAAATAAACGAATGAATGCATGAGAGTAAGACTTAGATGGCACTGGCTAAATCTTGCCCAAAAGATCAGTAACAAGAAGATAAGAAGTCATGGTGATGGTGGTGGTGATCTGTGGTAGTAAAAGAAATATCAACATGGATAAAATGGTATCTCCTTTTAAATAGCCCAAGAACAGGTTGATTTTTTGTGCATCTGCTAAAATTCTAACTACATCAACTGATCAACTATGATAGACTTAGCTACTCTCAGCAATGCAATGATCCAAGACAATTCTGACAGATAAAGAATGCTAATCCACTCCCAGAGAAAGAACTGTTGGAGTAAGAATGCATATGAAAGCATATGATTTTTCAATTGTTTATTTGGGTTTATGTTTGGGGATTTTGGTTTTATATGATTATTCTCTTACAAAAATAAACAAAACAGAAATATGTTTTACATGATAATACTTGTAAAACCCAGGTTGAATTGTTTGCTCCAAGAGGGGTAAGGGAAGGGAAGGAGGGACACAATCTGGATCATATAACTTGAGAAAACATGCAGAAATTTGTTATTACATGTAATTGGTAAAATAAAATCTTTATAATAAAGTAAAATTTTAACCACATCAGAATATAATGGCATATTCTAATATTGGGTATTATATAGATGACTTGGTAGACAGTGAGACAGTCTTATAGTTATGAAGGTCTTAGTTCACATTATACCTCTAATACAAGTTGTGACCATATACTTAACCTCTCTGGGTCCATAAAGTACATCCTAAAACTACATCTTGTAGATGAGTCTTCCATCTCATTGGAAGAAGTTTTCAAATCAAGAGTTTCCCACGCTGATAATATCAATAACAAAAGTAACAAGAACCATATGGTTATATCATTTGATGCAGAAAAAGCATATGATGAAATATAATGCTCATTCCTATTAAAAAAAAAAGACTGTAAAGCATAAGTGGATTTTTTAATGACATGAAGCATCTACCTAAAACCATGAGCAATATTATTTGTAATTGGGAAAAGTTAGAAACCTTCTCAATATGATCAGAAGTGAAACAAGGATGCACATTATCACCAACATTATTTAGTGTTGTACTAGAAATGCTATCAATAGCAAGAAAGAATGGAAACAAAATTGTAGGCATTAGAAGGGGCAAAGAGGCAATAAAATTATATGTTTGCATACAACATGATGATATATGTGGAAAATCCTAGAGATTCAACTAAAAAGTTAAGTGAGGGTCCGGGTAAGATGGCGGCAGAGTAAGGAGCAGCTGCTCAATCACTCCTAACCAATGCATACAAAACTCCTCAAGGGGACATAAAAACGAACCCAAAAGATCAAAGGAACACCACAACGGGGTGCAGCATTGAAGGTACGCAGAATCGGGGCATTTTCACGCTATAAAGGGGTGAAACAACTCTCACTAAAACTCGAGAAGAAGAAGCTACTCCACCCCCACACACACACCAAGCACAGTGCCAAGGCCAACGCACAAGAGTGAAAGCAGGATTGGGGCAACCAGTAAACCACTAGCAGCCCCAGGGCTTGTACCTGTGAGCTGCCAGACGTGAGACCCCAAGAGGCTGGGGGGACGCATGGACTTTCCCCTGCCCCGCTGCCCCAGGTGTGAATCTCTAAAGCAGGGAATTTCCCCAGCATCTTGTGTGGGTGAAAGCGCTGCCCAGGGCCTGAATGAAAAGCCCTAAAGCAGGGACTTACCCGAGCCTATGTGCGGGTGAAGGCAGGGCCCTGAGAGTGAATTGAGATCTCCAGGGCAGGATAGGACATCAAGTGAGGAACCCGTGCAGACGGGAGCCCGGCTGTGGAAGCAGCCCCTGAGACTGCTGAAGGAGCCTCGGGCAGAGGGGCAGACCAGGGACTACCGGGAGGCCTGACCCCAGGACAAGAAGACCAGAGCCATCGGGAACTTAGAGGGGGCAGGCAGACCCTGAGTGTGAAGACAAAGCTGAAAAGGGACGGGGCTAACAATGGCAACACAGAAGAAAAAGACTAGTAAGAAAAATGCTGGAACACTCGACAACTTTTACACATAGAAAATCCGGACCACAGAGGAGGACAAACAAATAACCAAACCTTCCCCCCAAAAAAATGAAAGCTGGTCACAAGATATTGAAGAGTTCAAACATGAGATGTTGAGGAAGATGGAAGAAATCTGGCAAGAAAATAACAGTTTGAAAGGCAGAATTTCGCAATTGGGAAGTGAGGCAAGTCAACTGAAGACCAGAAATGACCAGACTGAAAAGGAAAACCAAAAGATTATAGCCGAAACCCAAAAGATTATAGCCGAAAACCAAAAGATTATAGCTGAAAACCAGTCCTTAAAGGCTAGAATTGAACAATTAGAAACCAATGATCTCTCAAGACAACAAGAACAAATAAAACAAAGTCAAAAGACTAATAAAATAGAAGGAAACATGAAATATCTCAATGACAAAGTGACAGACCAAGAAAACCGGGCTAGAAGAGATAATTTGAGAATCATTGGTCTTCCAGAAAAGGCAGAAATTAATAGAAACCTGGACTCCATACTTAAAGAAATTATTCAGCAAAATTGCCCTGAAGTTCTACAACATGAGGGCAATATAGACATTGAAAGGATCCATAGAACACCCTCTACACTCGATCCAGATAAGACAACATCCAGCAATATAATTGCCAAATTCAAGAGCTTCCAAGTAAAAGAAAAAATCTTACAAGAAGCCAGAAAGAGACAATTCAAATATCAAGGAACACCAATAAGGATCACACAGGATCTGGCAGCCTCCACACTAAAAGACCGCAAGGCTTGGAATACAATATTCAGAAAGGCAAGAGAGCTGGGCCTTCAGCCACGGATCAACTACCGATCGAAACTGACTATATACTTCCAGGGGAAAGTATGGGGATTCAACAAAATTGAAGATTTCCAAGTTTTTGCACAAAAGAGACCAGGACTAAATGGAAAGTTTGATACCCAACCACAAAAACCAAGAGAAACATGAAAAGGTAAATGAGAAACAGAGGGAAAAGAAAGAAAGCTCATATTTTTTTTTAATTGACTCTTTAAGGGCTTAAAAAAGATCTAATTATCTGTATTACTAGGTGGAGAAATGCTATGTATAATTCTCTGTAGTGAACTCCATTCACTATTATAATATTCACTATTATAGCAACCAGAAGAACAATTCATAGGGAGAGGACAGGATACTGAATGGTCTAAGATGACATGGGGGATGGGAAAGAGGGGGGAACAGTAGGGGACACCAAGAAAAATCCGAGTAAATAAGAAAAATAGGATATTCTATTACACAAAAAGAGGGCATGGGAAGGGGAGGGGATAAATACTATCACAAGAAGGAGAGGAAGAGAGCATTAAGAGGTAATAATCAAACCTTACTCTCAGTGTAATGAACCGGGAGAGGGAAGAGTGACTTTATTATCCATTTGGATAAAAAACTTTATCTAACCCTAATGAGAAAGTTAGAAGGGATAAACCAAAGGGAGCAAGGGAGTGGGGAGGTCAAAAAAGGGAGGGGAGAAGAAGGGGGAGGGAATTCATTAGGCCTTTAGAAAACAAAAAGAGGGGAATAACAAGGGAGGGGAAAGAAAGGGAAGTCAATCAAGGGAGGGGATAAGGGATACTGGCTCAAAGTAAACCACTGGTTTAAAAAAAAGAAAATAGTGTAAGAAGAAGGGGTGGGTCTAAGAGAGGATACAAAAATGTCAGTGAATGCACAACTGACAATTTTAACTCTGAATGTGAATGGGATGAACTCACTCATGAAACAGAAGCAAATAGCAGAGTGGATCAGAAATCAAAATCCTACCAAATGTTGTCTACAAGAAACACATATGAGGCGGGTGGACATACACAAGTTTAAGGTCAAGGGCTTGAGCAAAATCTTTTGGGCTTCAAATGAGAAAAAGAAAGTAGAAGTGGCAATTATGATTTCTGACAAAGACAAAGTAAAAATAGATATGATTAAAAAAGACAGGGAAGGTAATTACATCCTGAAAAAAGGCAGTATAGACAATGAGGAAATAACACAGCTCAATATATATGCACCAAGTGGTATAGCATCCAAATTCATAAAGGAGAAACTGGCAGAGCTCAAGAAGGAAATAGATAGTAAAACCATAATAGTGGGAGATCTAAATATTCCTCTTTCAAATCTAGATAAATCAAACCAAAACATAAATAAGAAAGAGGTAAGAGAGGTGAATGAAATCCTAGAAAAATTAGATTTAATTGATAAGTGGAGAAAAATAAATAGGGACAAAAAGGAATACACCTTCTTTTCAGCTGCACATGGTACATTTACAAAGATTGACCATGTAATAGGGCATAGAATCATTGCAAACAAATGCAAAAGAGCAGAAATAATAAATGTAACCTTCTCAGATTATAATGCAATAAAAATAATAATTAGTAAGGGCACCTGGACAGGCAAATCAAAAACCAATTGTAAATTAAACAATATGATTCTCCAAAACCAATTTGTCAAAGAAGAAATCATAGAAACCATCAACAATTTCATTGAAGAGAATGACAATGATGAGATATCCTACCAAACTCTGTGGGATGCAGCCAAGGCAGTACTCAGGGGGAAATTTATATCCTTGAGTGCATATATTAACAAATTAAAGAGGGCAGAGATTAATGAATTGGGTATGCAACTCAAAAAATTAGAAAGCGAGCAAATTAAAAACCCCCATATGAAAACTAAATTAGAAATACTAAAAATTAAGGGAGAAATTAATAAAATTGAAAGTAAAAGAACTATTGAATTAATAAATAAGACTAGAAGCTGGTATTTCGAAAAAACAGATAAAATAGACACAGTACTGGTCAATCTAATAAGAAAAAGGAAAGAAGAAAACCAAATTGACAGTATTAAAAATGAAAAGGGAGACCTCACCTCTAATGAAGGGGAAATTAAGGTAATCATTAAGAACTATTTTGCCCAATTATATGGCTAAAAATATAACAATTTAGGAGATATGGACGAATATTTACAAAAATATAAATTGCCTAGATTAATGGCAGAAGAAATAGAATACCTAAATAATCCCATATCAGAAATAGAAATTGAACAAGCCATCAAAGAACTCCCTAAGAAAAAATCGCCAGGGCCTGATGGATTCACAAGTGAATTCTATCAGACATTCAAAGAGCAACTAATCCCAATACTATACAAGTTATTTGATATGATAAGCAAAGAAGGAGTCCTACCAAATTCCTTTTATGACACAAATATGGTACTGATCCCAAAGCCAGGTAGACCAAAAACAGAGAAAGAAAACTACAGACTAATCTCCCTAATGAACATAGATGCAAAAATCTTAAATAGAATATTAGCAAAGAGACTCCAGCAAGTAATTAAGAAGATCATCCACCATGATCAGGTGGGATTTATACCAGGAATGCAAGGATGGTTCAACATTAGGAAAACCATCCACATAATTGGCCATATCAACAGTCTAACAAACAAAAATCACATGATTATCTCAATAGATGCCGAAAAAGCCTTTGACAAAATACAGCATCCATTCCTATTGAAAACATTGGAAAATATAGGAATAGAAGGACCCTTCCTAAAAATAATAAACAGTATATACCTAAAACCATCAACAAACATTATATGCAATGGGGATAAATTAGAAGCCTTCCCAATAAGATCAGGAGTGAAACAAGGATGTCCATTATCACCTCTATTATTCAACATTGTACTAGAAACACTAGCAATAGCAATTAGAGAAGAAAAAGAAATTGAAGGTATCAAAATAGACAATGAGGAGACTAAGCTATCACTCTTTGCAGATGATATGATGGTATACTTAAAAAATCCTAGAGAATCAACTAAGGAGTTGTAGAAATAATCAACAACTTTAGCAAAGTGGCAGGATACAAAATGCACATAAATCATCAGCATTTCTATATATTTCCAACACATTAGAGCAGCAAGAGGTAGAAAGAGAAACACCATTTAAAATCACCCTAGACAATATAAAATACTTGGGAATCTATCTACCAAAACAAACACACCTACTATACGAAAACAACTACAAAACACTTTCCAGACAAATAAAACTGGATCTCAACAATTGGAAAGCCATAATTGTTCATGGGCAGGATGAGCTAACATAATAAAAATTAACATTCTACCCAAATTAATTT
>NC_058135.1:209664690-209674504 GCF_016433145.1 Gracilinanus agilis
AAAGGGGAGTCTTGAACAAAATCTTGGAGAATGGACAAAATCTAAGTAGGTGAAGAAAGATGCTGGGGAGAGGAAAGGGATTCACATTCTTGTTGGGGGCAATAAAAGGACTAACTGCTTTGATTCAACTAAAATTATTTTTCAATAAAGTTCAATAATATTCAATAATTCATTAATTTAATGTTCAAATAAAAATTATTTACTAAGTACTTACTATGTGTCAAGTTCTTGTAAAAGGCTCTGAGGGGAGATAAAAGGGTAGATCCTCTATGGTCCATGACCATTGCAGCTTATAATCTAATAAGAGAGATAGAAATACAAAGAAGTAATAATAATACAAATAATAATGGTCCACACGTATATAGCACTTCAATGTTTTCAAAGCACTTTCTATACATTTATGTCATTTGATCCTTGTGATATCTTTGGGAGGTAAGTGCTAGTATAAACCCCATTTTACAGATGTAGGACCTGAGGCTTGGAGCATTTAAGTGATTTGTCCATAGTCACACACATAGTAAGTGTTAGAATAAATAAATCAGTAAATATTACTTTTTTAAAAAACTCTTACCTTCCATCTTAGAATCAATATAAGTATTGGTTCCAACATAGAAGGGTAAGTAAGCAGTAGGCAATGGGAGTGGATGGGTGGGTAAATGACCTGCCCAAGGTCACAGAGCTAGGAAGTGTGTGAGATCAAATTTGAACCCAGAACCTCCTGTCTCCAGGCCTGGCTTTCTGAAATCCTCTGAGTCACCCAGATCCCCCAATCAGTAAATATTTCTTAAGTGCTTACTATATGCCAGGCACTGGGCTAAGGCTAGGGATTCACAAAGAAGCTAAAAATAGTCAGTCCCTTCTTTTAAGGAACTTAAAATCTAACTGGGGAAACCACATGCAAACAAATATATACAGAGCAAGGACAAATAGAAAATAACCAGCAGAAGCATAATTTGAACTCAGAACATCTGATTACAAGTCCATCTACTGTTCCATCACCAGGTCTATTCAGAGGATGACCACTCACCCAAGCACTCAATGTAATAAGCCAAG
Organism: Gracilinanus agilis; assembly: GCF_016433145.1. NCBI lineage: Eukaryota > Metazoa > Chordata > Mammalia > Didelphimorphia > Didelphidae > Gracilinanus > Gracilinanus agilis. The sequence continues at coordinate 209,665,744 of NC_058135.1, forward strand.
CTGCATCTCTAGTACAAAATAATCTGCCTCTCTTTAGTGTAAAATAGAACATAAGAGTACATTTAAGAGAGGTAAAAATGGGACAAGTGGCCAGGAGATTGTCACGACATCAGCGTGGCTAGAGTACAGAGCATTGTTGGGAGATGGTGGGAGATGAGGCTAAAGAGATAGATGAGGTTGGAGCCAAAAGGCAATGCCCCCAGAAACTCCCTCTCTGTCCCCCCTTCCCTACAGACCTACAGAAAGGTCAGGGAGCAGTAGGGAGGGACGATCTGGGGAAATTCAGGCATCTTGAGCCATCCCTTATGTAAGTTTTTTAAATTAACTTTCACCGTCAGAGAGCTGAGCCCATTATTACAACGGGCACAAAGGTCCCATTCTGGCTGACTTGGTGGGCATTTTTCTGCCAAGCGAGCTCTATGGGGAACTCGAATGGGACTCATCTCTCATTAGCTCTCTCAGTCTTCATTTTCAAGGCGCCTGGGCTCTGTCAATGGCACAGTGAAGACGGCACCGCTTCTCCAAGAGAAGGTGTTAATTAAAGTTGTGACTGGCACGCATGGACTCAGCCCTGGACGCAACTTTAATTTGAAATTGGACGACTGAAATTTGGTTATAGTTTAATGGTTCTTTGATCAAAAATGGGACTTCGTGGAAGGAATTGTCATGCTCCTTCTTTTTCCTGTCTCTCCTGTTGGTGCTGGCTGAGGACTGTTAACCTTATGTGGATAAAGTGGAATTGAAGCATATACGACTCCCAGAAATCCTCAAGCAAACAGTCATATTATAGATCATGGTATTTAGAACTGGAATAAGCATTTTCAAATGGCTATTATACTAGATATCTCAGACATCATCTTCTTTCACTCCCTCATTGTAGAGTTGAGGAGGCTGAATGCTTTCTTCATGGTAACAAAGCTAGTGAATAGTGAAATTGGGATTCAAACCTGGGTGCCATCATTCCAAATCCAACACTCATTCCACCATACATGGCACACCTGTTCTGTGTTATTGCTATTGATCTCCAGAGGCCTTTTTCTAAATTGGTTTTGTCTCCTCGAGTACCTTGGCCCTAGCTTGACCCTTTATTTTATTTTTTATTGAAAATTTTTATTTAATTAATTGATTTAGAATATTTTTCCATGGTTCCATGGTTCATGTTCTTTCCTTCCCCTCCTCCCACCTCCCTCCCGTAGCCAAGGAGCAGTTCCACTGGGTTTTATATGTGGCTAGCTTGGCCCTTTAGTAGATGACCCTGGTCTGACTTTCTCCAGCTCATTAGATCTGTGTTCCCCTTCGCCTGAAGAGCTGTGAATAGAGGTTTCGATTTAAGTCAGAGGCTTGGCTTTGAATCCTGGCTCTCTTGCTTATGTTTTAATCTTGGGCATTTTCCTCTTCCAATTTGGGGCTCAGTTTACTTATCTGTAAAATAAGGAGATTGGACTTGATCCTCTCTAAATTCCCTTCCAGGTCCAGGTCCTATTCTAATGATCTTGGTAAAGGGCTCTGGCTTTGCTTTGTGCTCAGTTTGTTAACTGAACTTTGGAAGTAGATTCCAGCTACTTACCTGGCCCTAATTCACAGAAGTGACTGGTTGAACCCCCCCAAATTTCCCACCAACTTCTCCTCTCATACCATTTCTCCCTTTACTAGTATTACCACCAGAGGTAGGACAGAGTTGAGCAGAGGGAAATAGAATCATTCTGTCATATCTATTTCTTATTAGCTAGGAGATGCAATGGATCAACTGCTGAGATCTTGCAAGCAGGGATGCTTAAGTTCAAGTCCTGCCATAGGCAGCATTTGCTGTGATTCTGAGCAAGTCACTTACCCTTTCTCAGTTTTAGTTTCTTAGTTTCTCAGTTCTTAGTTTCTTCATCTGTAAGATGGAAGATAATAATAGCACTCACCTTGTAAGGACGTTGTGAGAATTGATACATTAAAGTGGTGTATAAGGAGCAACTAGGTGGCTAAGTGGGAAGAGAGCCAGACTTGGAAACAGGGGGTCCTGGGTTCAAAAATGGGCTGAGACACTTCCTAGCTGTGTGATCCTGGGCAAGTCACTTAACCCTCATTGCCTAGCACTTACTCTTGCCTTGAAACTAGTACTTAGCATCTATTTTAAGACAGAAGATAAGGGTTTAAAAATATTACTATATTAGTCATCATCATCATCATCATCATCTTCATTATCATCATCTTGTCTGCATTAGCCAAAATGGTCTTTATGAACCAGACATCTTTTCTATGCATTTTGTTTCTATTTCTATTCCTACATATTCAGTTTCTACTTTCCTCCTGCTAGTTCCTGATCCTGGAAAAAGACCTTCGTTATTATTGTATAGTTGTTTCAGTTGTGCCTGACTGTCTATGAGCCCATTTGGAGTTTTCTTGGCAAAGGTACTGGAGTGGTTTGCTATTTGCTTCTCCAGCTCATTTTACAGATGAGGAATAGAGGCAAATAGATTTGCCCAGAGTCACACAGCTAATGCCTGAGGCCAGATTTGAACTCAAGAAGATAAGTCCTTCTAATTCTGGGCACTCTGGCACCATCTAGCTGCCTCAGAAGAGACCTAGGAGCCAACTTAGTCCAATACCCTCAATTTTACCGTGGTGGTCCAGAGAAGAGAAGTCATCTGGCCAAGGCTCCACAATTAATATCCTGCCAGGATCCAAAGTTAGCTCTTCAAAATCTAGTGAAGATTTCCTCCACATTTCCTTAGGGTTTAGTCCTTGAGGGATATATACACAGTTTTTTACGGGGCTTGGACATGGCTTTTCTTATCCCAGGGTCACCTCTGGCCATGATGTATCACCTAAACTAGGAATAAATGACTAAATGTAGGGAATGAGGAGGTTTTATCTAGAGACTAGCTTTTAACCAGGCTCCAGGTTCATTTCTCTTTTAGTTGATGCTGTTGTTTGTTCCTGTAAATACATCTAGGGAATTTTATCTTAATGGATGGAAAGATCTTTTCCCATAAATAGAGGAATAAATAGATACACTCTAATTTGGCCACTATCTATCTATGTTACTATTGGCAATATCTCCGGCTTTTTCAGCTTTAGTGTTCTCATTTTAAAAAAGAAGCTTAAGGGGGCAGCTAGAAGGTTCAGGAGATTGAGATCCAGGCCTAGGGATGAGAGGTCCTGGGTTCAAATCTGGCCTCAGATACTTCTAGCTTTGTGACCCTGGGAAATCACAATCCCCATATCACTCTTCTGTACTGGAGCCAATACACAGTATTGATTCTAAGACAGAAGGTAAGGGTTTTTTTAAAAAAGGGAATTTAACAAAGTTATTCCTAAGAACTCCTCCAGGTCTGTAAGTCCTAGTCTTTGTTTTGTTCTGTGATGCATACCTAAAGCCATTTTTCCCGAGGGGCCCCCTGCCTCTGTACTCCCTGTAATCTGGAAGGAATGAGAGTTTGAAGGGAAAGTAGGTCTTCCTATAAAGTCTGTTTGAAGGAGATCTATTGGTCTCATTGTTGTTGGGCCACAGCTTGGATGAGAAAAAAAGGAAAGCTTCTGGATTCCTTCTTTCCAAGGGCTTTAATTACAGTCCCTCTATAACCCTTCTCCCCTCTTCCCTCTCACCTCATTTCCTTTGCTAACTTCCTCCTCTCATCTGTCTTTAGAATTATAGCCTTAAAGTATATTGTAGCCAAAAGAGATCTGAGGACATAGCATATTTGAATTTAGAATGTCAGTGCAGAAGAGACCTTAAAATATAGAATATAGAACACCAGGCTGGAAGGGCTCTGGAAATGTGGACTCTGAGAGTTTTAGAATCTTAGAAATGGAAAAGGCCTGAAACCCTCTATTTTCCTGCTCTCCCTTCCAGGATAGGAAAGACAAGTGAGCGAGCCGGTAATGGGTCCAGATTCAGAAGAAAAGTCCATTGTCATTTCTCTTGTGGGGTAGTATTTTAAGCAGTGCTAATCGAGATTTCTTACTTTGTCATCAGTCTTTGCCACTCATTTCACATTTGCAGAACTTCCTTAAATGACCCGTGATTCTGTGATTCTCGTCAAGCATAACCCTGCTTTGTATTCTTTGGAGAGTATATACTGTAAGGGAATGTAACCAAGTACTGCATATGTATTTTCTTAGTAGGAATTTTCTCTTTTAGCCAACTTGGGGAGCCTGGAAAAGGCAGCCCAATTAAATACAGGATACGGTGGCTACTCCTGGGGAAATTTTATAGCAACACAGAAATGAATGAAACAGACCTCTAGATTATTTCAAATGGGCAATGTCACATCAAAGTAAAAGATCATGGGATTTAGAGCCTTAGAGTTATCATCTAGTTCAATTCCTTGATTTCAGGCTTGACCACACGGAACTCTGAAAAGCCTTTGAAGGAGATTTCAGTTCTGATTTGTTGCTTATTTGGACGGTGGCCTGCACATGGCTAAAAACTAGCCTCTTTGTGTTAGACTCTGACACTCAACAGACTCCTATTGTAAACTCTGACATAGGCAAAGTTTGGGCTGTAAATAGGAAAGGGTTCGGAGGGTATCATCAAGGATGTAGTCATTTCTGACCTTGTGATGCACAGTCATTGTGGCTAAACCCTGCAGTGTTCTCTGTGGCTTAGACCTCAGACAGCTCATACAAAAGCCTGGCACACAAGATTCCTCTAGATACAGAAATATAGAAGGGAAGATACATCCTGAAACACACTGGGCTATCTCCCCTGTATCTCTCTTTTCCTCCTTCCCAAACATCTCTAAACTATAGTCCAAAAACAAACACAATCCCAAAGCTTCTCATTCTCCCTGTTTTTATCTGCTCCCTTCAGGCAGCTTCAGAGTAGAAGAGAATTGCGTGCTTTTAAGATTATTGGCAGCAGGGAATAGCTCCGTGAACACAGAGTCAGGTCTAGAGACAGGAAAGCCTGAGTTCAAATTTGACCACAGACCCTTCCTAGTTCTATGACAGTGGACAAATCCCTTAACTTCCATTCCTGAATCTTACTGTTCCTCTGCCATGGAACCAATACACAGTATTGATTTTTTTTAACATTTATTAATATTAATTTTTAACATGGTTACATGATTCATGCTCCTACTTTCCCCTTCACCCCCTGCACTCCCCCCACCCATGGCCAATGCACATTTCCACTAGTTTTGTCATGTGTCCTTGATCAAGACCTATTTCCAAATTGTTGGTAGTTGCATTGGTGTGGTAGTTTTGAGTCCACACCCTTAATCATGTCCACCCCGACCCATGCGTTCAAGCAGTTGTTTATCTTATATGTTTCCTCTCCTGCAGTCCTTCCTCTGAATGTGGGTAGCATCTTTACCATAAATCCCTCAGAATTGTCCTGGGTCATTGTATTGCTGCTGGTACAGAGGTCCATTACATTCTATTTTACCACAGTATATCAGTCTCTGTGTATAGAGTTCTTCTGGCTCTGCTCCTTTCACTCTGCATCTGTTCCTGGAGGTCTCTCCAGTTCGCCTGGAACTTCTCCAGTTTATTATTCCTTTTAGCACAATAATATTCCATCACCCACATATACCACAGTTTGTTCAGCCATTCCCCAATTGAAGGACATACCCTCCTTTTCCAGTTTGTTGCCACCACAAAAAGCGCAGCTATAAATATTTTCGTACAAGTCACAGTATTGATTTTAAGATGGAAGGTAAGAGTTTTAAAAAAAGAAATTATTGGCAATAGCTATTCCTTCCTGCACCCACAGTTCAGTTGCCCTCTATCTTTGATTATGATAACAAATATCTCCTCCAAATGCTCTTTCCATTACAGCTCCATGCCAGGTATCTACAAAGCAGTAGAATTACTCTTAGAAACTCCCTTTCTACCTAACAGGAGCTTTGTTGAGACAGAGAATTTGCCTTGGGGGTTGTGGATAGTTATTAAATAAAACAATTATACTTTACCACTAATTTTCTGTGGAGGGGTCCCTTCTTCTCCTTGTACCTTGGTTACCTAATCTGTAAAATGATATGGTTGAACTATACTTTCTTTAAAGTCCCTTCTACTTCTGAAGAAACTACAATTCTTTGATTCATTGAGCCCTCTTGCTCTGAAACTTGAGGCTAAAGTACCTGCCAACTTTCTTCCATGTGATCCACACCAGCAGAGTCAGCCAGCCTCTTAAATAGTTGGGAAAATATTGACTCTTGAACAAAGAGAGGATTGAGCTGGGCATTTTCTTATGGGTACTCCCAAGCCAGAATGGGAAAATGCAATTACCAAGTGTAATTCCCTTTGGAACACATCCTCTCTCCCACCATATGTTTTATACAGTGTCCTTAGCCTACCAGGAGTTCTCAAAAAGTCTGGGACATAGCTGAGACTGGCTCCTAACCATTTTCACCATCCTTAGGTATTTGCATTTTACCATTGGCCAATAATTTAACCTAAAAAAAGAGAAGAGCTCAGGGAGTGAGTTTTCCTGGCAAGAGAATGAAATGATACAGTGTGGAGAAAGTACTACAGTGGGAATTAGCACCCCTGGGGTGGAATCCTGGCTTTGCCATTTATTATATGTGACTTTATATAGGCAAGTCCCTTTATTTCTCAGTTTCTTCATTTTTCAAACCTGGATAATACAATGCCAATGATCTTTTCACCGCCAACCTCATGTGATTATAGTCTAGAAAGCATTTTGTAGACCTTAGTGTTAGAAGTTAGCCACTTTATTGAAAAAGCATAGCATCCAGGCTTAGAGAGATGATGGTACTGGTGTACTCCAGAGGCTACATTTAATGTAATTTTGTGTTCAATTCCAGGAATCATGTTTTGAGAAATTTATTGATAAGTTAAGGTGTGTTTAGAGGAAGGCAACCAGGATGGTGAAGAACCGTGAGTTCATGCCATTTGAGGAATGGTTTAAATAAATGGAGATGCTTAACCTGAAAAGAACACACACACACACACACACACACACACACTTTAAGCACTAGAGGAGTTAAGAGATCAGAGCCATGGCCAATGCAGACATAGAGAAGATGCACCCAACTGAATCTGTACATGCTGTATCCTTGATGAATATCCTTTCCATACTTTTGCTCTCAAATGGGACTGAGAATACTTGTACTATCTCACAGAGAACCTGTGAAGAAAGTACCTAGTAAATTTTTAATTAAATGAATGTTATTATTATTACTATTGTTCTTGTTGTTGTTATTTTTATTAGAGACATAGCCTCTCCATTTGGTTGTGAGTGTGTGTAGGCTGAAGGGCTGGAAATTGGTTGACATTCAGACCAATATTATAGAACGTTTGACATGCACAATTTGATTGTTACACCAAACACATCAATTCTCATTAAATTGTTACACCCGCCCTCCACATCAAGTTGCAGTGAAGAAAAGGGGACACTGTACAGAAAGCACTTTGTGGACTTCAAAGCATTGTCTGAGTGTGAAGAAAAGTATTCAGTAAAGCAGAAAGTGGTCAGGAAAGAGCTGCTGATTGCCAGCACTCTCACTCCCCACACCCTTGCCCTCCATCCTCAGGGAATCAGAAGGCTGATACAGGTCAAAAGTCATGAGCTCCATCCTATCCCCTTTTGGGAGCAGGCATCAGGGCATGCCTTCTCTTAAATCCTGGAGGAATTTTTTTGTTTACTTTTCATTTGACTTGAAATCTGCCAGAACCACCATTAATTTTTAAATAGAAGTAGCCTCAGACTGTGTACCAGTTTACAGATTCAGAGCCCCAGGCTCTGTGGCAGGTTCTTCAAGGGAGAAGAATCATCTCTCGTGATTTCCAAGCCTGTATTGTCTCCAGCACTTTTCATACCTGTGAGGCTGGTGTGCAGAAAGCATGTGTGGCCTTGCAAGGGGCATGTGACTTTTATTGGGTTTCAAATTACTCTTTTTCTTTTCTTAGAAAGGTTCAGAGTGTAAAGTTTTGGCTAAATGGAGAATGGAATGAGTTCTCTTCTACTCTCTTTCTTTGGGATTTGGCATTTTTGTTCTGGACCTCTTTCCTCCTTTGGAAAAAAAAATCTGAATGTTGGACTAGAACCTATTTCTTAAACTGGGGTCACCTAACTCAGGATTAAAGAAATATGTGTATTTTTGATAAATTTTTGTTATATATACATATATATATACATATACATATATATATTTAACAATATATTAATTTACATATTTAACTTATATTATTTATATATTTACATTAATTTCTATCATATTAATATATATTTAACAAATGAATATGTAATAAAAATAATTTTTTGATAAATATATCTCAGTCTAATTGGTTCCCTTTGCAGTTCTACGTAGTTTTATGTATTTAAAAACATGATTCTGAGAAGGGACCATCAGCTTCACCAGACTTTCAAAGGAGTCCATGACTCAGACAAGGTTAAGAACTCCTGGACTACATAGTTTCGAAGGTCCCATTCTGATCAATATTCTATCTTAAGAACCCTTCCAGTTCTAACATTTCATATTCTGAGATTTCTGTGCATTTTCATATTCTGTGTGTTATATACATTTGGATATTTTGTATCATTAGGTCTCTTCTGTTTCTAACTTTATATGTTCTAAGGTCCCTTTTTCCTCTGACCCTCTGAGCTCTAAGACCATTGACACATTTTATTATTTTCCTCAGAGTGGAAAGGCTTTTGTAGCCTCAATGAGACCACGTGCAGTCAATGGAAAAACCTTGTGATGGTGAGGCAAATGAAGGTGGGGAGCAAAGTCAAAGAGGATCAACACCTTCATCTAGGAGCCATGATGCTGAAAATTTTAACATTTGGGATTAATTATTTTAG
>NC_058135.1:209675605-209692808 GCF_016433145.1 Gracilinanus agilis
ACACACACACACACACACACACACACACACACACACACACACACACTTTAAGCACTAGAGGAGTTAAGAGATCAGAGCCATGGCCAATGCAGACATAGAGAAGATGCACCCAACTGAATCTGTACATGCTGTATCCTTGATGAATATCCTTTCCATACTTTTGCTCTCAAATGGGACTGAGAATACTTGTACTATCTCACAGAGAACCTGTGAAGAAAGTACCTAGTAAATTTTTAATTAAATGAATGTTATTATTATTACTATTGTTCTTGTTGTTGTTATTTTTATTAGAGACATAGCCTCTCCATTTGGTTGTGAGTGTGTGTAGGCTGAAGGGCTGGAAATTGGTTGACATTCAGACCAATATTATAGAACGTTTGACATGCACAATTTGATTGTTACACCAAACACATCAATTCTCATTAAATTGTTACACCCGCCCTCCACATCAAGTTGCAGTGAAGAAAAGGGGACACTGTACAGAAAGCACTTTGTGGACTTCAAAGCATTGTCTGAGTGTGAAGAAAAGTATTCAGTAAAGCAGAAAGTGGTCAGGAAAGAGCTGCTGATTGCCAGCACTCTCACTCCCCACACCCTTGCCCTCCATCCTCAGGGAATCAGAAGGCTGATACAGGTCAAAAGTCATGAGCTCCATCCTATCCCCTTTTGGGAGCAGGCATCAGGGCATGCCTTCTCTTAAATCCTGGAGGAATTTTTTTGTTTACTTTTCATTTGACTTGAAATCTGCCAGAACCACCATTAATTTTTAAATAGAAGTAGCCTCAGACTGTGTACCAGTTTACAGATTCAGAGCCCCAGGCTCTGTGGCAGGTTCTTCAAGGGAGAAGAATCATCTCTCGTGATTTCCAAGCCTGTATTGTCTCCAGCACTTTTCATACCTGTGAGGCTGGTGTGCAGAAAGCATGTGTGGCCTTGCAAGGGGCATGTGACTTTTATTGGGTTTCAAATTACTCTTTTTCTTTTCTTAGAAAGGTTCAGAGTGTAAAGTTTTGGCTAAATGGAGAATGGAATGAGTTCTCTTCTACTCTCTTTCTTTGGGATTTGGCATTTTTGTTCTGGACCTCTTTCCTCCTTTGGAAAAAAAAATCTGAATGTTGGACTAGAACCTATTTCTTAAACTGGGGTCACCTAACTCAGGATTAAAGAAATATGTGTATTTTTGATAAATTTTTGTTATATATACATATATATATATACATACATATATATATTTAACAATATATTAATTTACATATTTAACTTATATTATTTATATATTTACATTAATTTCTATCATATTAATATATATTTAACAAATGAATATGTAATAAAAATAATTTTTTGATAAATATATCTCAGTCTAATTGGTTCCCTTTGCAGTTCTACGTAGTTTTATGTATTTAAAAACATGATTCTGAGAAGGGACCATCAGCTTCACCAGACTTTCAAAGGAGTCCATGACTCAGACAAGGTTAAGAACTCCTGGACTACATAGTTTCGAAGGTCCCATTCTGATCAATATTCTATCTTAAGAACCCTTCCAGTTCTAACATTTCATATTCTGAGATTTCTGTGCATTTTCATATTCTGTGTGTTATATACATTTGGATATTTTGTATCATTAGGTCTCTTCTGTTTCTAACTTTATATGTTCTAAGGTCCCTTTTTCCTCTGACCCTCTGAGCTCTAAGACCATTGACACATTTTATTATTTTCCTCAGAGTGGAAAGGCTTTTGTAGCCTCAATGAGACCACGTGCAGTCAATGGAAAAACCTTGTGATGGTGAGGCAAATGAAGGTGGGGAGCAAAGTCAAAGAAGATCAACACCTTCATCTAGGAGCCATGATGCTGAAAATTTTAACATTTGGGATTAATTATTTTAGACCAAGCGGTCTTAACTTAAGATCCATGAATCTAAATTTTTTTTTGGATAACTGTATTTGAAAATAAATGGTTTATTTGATAATTCACATTTTATTCTGTGCATTTAAAAATGCTATTCTGAGAAAAGATCTATGGGCTTTACCAGACTACCAAAGGGGTCCATGACTTTGGAAAGACAAAATGCAATGTGTCTCCTTGTTTTTTTGGATCTGGTTCTCTCTGCCAGAGGGCCGTACTAATAGCCAGATTTCAGATTTCAGCCAGCTAAACTTCAGAGTGGTCCTCCAGAATTCACTGGTTTGATCCATGTTCTCTTTGAAAGAACAAAGCTGAAAATTTTCTTCTTCTGGCTCTCTGTAACAGCCTAGCAAGGCCAAAGTTTGCCTGGCTTGAGTAGTAAAACTTATTGTGCCACTTATTTATTTGGAGTGTTTTTCTGATTATTAAAAATTGCATTTCTTCTAAGTGTCTGTTCCAAGAGTGTGTCTAAAGATGAAAAACAAACAACAAAAAATAAAGGAACTGAAGGTTGGAGAGTGAAGGGACTTCCAATGACCACCCATATCTAAATGACAGAGACAACTTTTCTTGCCATTTCTTTCAATTATACCACACTTCCTTTATAGAATGAAAAAAATGCTCATATTTTTGTCTTATTTATACAGAGGATACATCTTTTTTACAAAGTAAAAATTCTAAAGAAAGATAAGTAATTTATATAAACTAGGAAAAATAAAAGACAATTTGGCTCATTAAAATTCTTAATATAAAAAGAAATAAAGATGCACTTGACCTTAACGAGTTACTAGAAAGGTCTTTTTAGAGTTATAAACTATAAGAAGTGGCACCTCAGAATATCAAGCTGAAAGTGATCTTAGTAATGATCAAGTCCAACTTAGAGGAGGAGGATCTAATGTTCACACAATAACATTTTTGTAAATGCCTTTGCTTTAAATGAATTGATTATTGAAGATAAATTCATCAGTGCGGGGCTCTGAAATCTATGGTCTTTCTTAAGAGTGAAGACTCATAATGAACCTTGAACCTGGTAGTAGTTGTCCCTGAGGACAGTTGGAGTTGGAGGGTAGCTCCGGAAAGAGCACTAGATTCAGATGAGGAAACTGAACCCCAGAGAGCAGCGGTGAATCCCCAAAGCCATACACATCATCATTGTCAGAGTCAGGATTCAAACCTAGTTCCTCTGAGTGCAATTCAATACTCTACTGTCTCACTTTTCCTTCTACCATGAAGGGGACTGCCCCCTAATTAAATTTTTGTCAATGCACCTAACATTGGTTTTGTTCTTTCTCCCTTTTATTTCCCTTTTATCCCCGAATTATTGTAAATTTTAATTTAATTTGTTTCCATGATTCACTGGGGAGACTGGTCTCCTAAAGGATCACAGGGGGGAAGTATAGAGGGGAGTTATCCAAAACTTATATACAATCATGCAAAAGATGCATGTAAACAGAAAGGAAAAGGAATTATGGGTAATACAGAAAGGAATTTTGGGCAATGTAGTTCCAGGGGTTCAAGATTTTCCAACTATACACTTCCTAGTCAGATTTTCAATCGGAATCAATTGAAATCTATTATCCTATGTAAGGAGAGGGTTGCAAGAGAGGAACTCTTAGAATGTTCAGAGCAGAGATGAGTGACAGAGAAACAGTTGAGACTGGAAGAAAGGATTGTGGGAAGGAAAGAACCCTGAGGGGAGGGCTTCCTTCTGGGATCTCTGAGGAGAGAAGAAAGACTCTTGGGTACTTCGAGATCTAGAGAATGCCTCAAAAAGAATTCCTGGAGACAGTTGGACACCCCAAAACTTGTGTTGTTCCTTCATCAACCTGAGACCATCAAAGAAGAGTTCCAGGATACACCAGGGCTCAAAGGGTCAAGGCCCCCCACCCAGGCCTTAGGCCAACCAAGAAGATTCACAGGCTGACTGCCTTACAATGGAGACCCCTGATATGAAAGGAAGGTGAATTCCCAGTCTCACAGTTTGGCTTGACTCAGGGAAGAAGGACCTTAATTAGGATTAGATGAGGGACCCCCTTAATGCCACTGCCCTTCCCCCCTCCTACAATATTAATAACAGCAATAATAGACTTTGGAAAGCAGTCAGATAAAGATATTCTTGAAAAAAGGATACAGAGGAAACAAGAGGGAGTGGGAAGGGCTGCCAGCTGCTGTGCAGCTTGACCTGGCAAGGTGATCTGACTAAAAGGGGTTCTTTAGGCTGCCACGCCTGGGGAACCTATCATCATTATCCCCAAAGAAGAAAGCCATACCAGGCCATCATCACTTGCCCATTCTTTGTAAATACACCTTCGTACAGAGAAATACCTCAAACCCTCTCAGTAAGGGTGATTTGTGGACCTCGGGATCTCAGCAGTTGGGCTTCATGACTTCTGAAAGGGTTTCATACGATCATAGATCATAGCTCTAGAGTTGGAAGGGACCTTAGAGATCACTTAGTTTAACCCTTTCATTTTTTTCCAATTAGGTGAAGAAACAATTTTTAAACAACTGTTTTCTGACCTTTTGCAATCCGAATTCTCTCCTCTCCTTCCTCCTGGTCCTTTCCTCCTCAGAGGATAAACAATCTGATATAAGTTATTTCAGTCCAGTCCTTTTATTTTACAAATGAAGAAACAGTTCCAGGTGAAGTTAAGTGATTTACAGAAGGTCATATAAATAGAAATTGACAGCGCTAGGATTCAAATGCAAATCTTTTAACCCTCCACATTTAGCATCCTTTTTTTTTTTCTGATAGTGCTGCCTTGATTTTCTCATCCGTAAAATGATAGTATTTTTTTTCAGTTGTTCTGAGAGATAGTAGGTCAATGGAAAGAATTCTGAACCTGGATTTAGAATGAAAAGAAACAACAGAATCCCTTGATCCTGTTTTTCTAAGGTTGTTTCCATACTTTAACAATTGGACTGGATCCACCCTCTTTCTCTCTACCTCCCTCCAACCCTGTCCCTGACCCTCCTAAAGAGGCTGTTGATGACAAGAACAGTATCTTCCCACGCTTCCCAGCTCTCTATAGTACCCTTTATAAAGTGGATCCTGAATGGCTACAGACTGATGGATGGCTACTAATTGGAGCATCTGTTCTCTCTGTCTTTGCTTTTTTGCTCTCTGGCCATTTGGGTCTATCTAAACAACCAGACCTGAAGTTTCCCCATTTCATGAGTGCCAGGTGGAGCAATTGTGGAATTGCAAATACTTCTCTCCACAACAAATTGCTCCTCCCCTCTCCCTACTTTTAGGGCTTTCATCTCTGGACTTCAAAGCCTCTACTTTGCAGCCATCTTCCTAGCAAAGCATCATGACCATTAGCCCCTTTGGATCCATTTCAGAGGAATCATTCCTTCATTTGTCCATATAGATGCCTGCGATGAAATTCAAAACATTGGCTTATTGCTTTAGCCAGCTGAAAAAGGGAGACAGTATGGTATAATGGAAAGACCATGTATCTATTGTATTAATATAATTTATTTATGAGTGTCTCAACCCCTTCTTCTCCAGGCATCATAAAAGTTAGAAAGAATATTTAACACAGCAAAAATCCTGGGCTCGGCCCCAGTTCTGCCACTCTGTGACTTTGAGCAAGTCTCTGCCCATCTCTGAGGCTCAGTTTCCCCTCTGTAAAATGAGATGTTGATCTCTAGAGTCTATTCCAGCTAAGCTCCTATAGCATCTTATTAATACCAGACATTTTAATGGCTTACAGATGGGCTTCATTTTTTGAAGTTTCCCTTTGTAGTGCAGTGACTAGGAAAAATATTTTTCTTTTAAATTCTGTTGTTGTTGTTGTTGTTTTTCCAACCCAGACTGCTTCATGGTGTTTTATTTCTCCTTGACCAGTAGACTCCATCTCCACAGCAGAATCAGGCACTGAATACTGAGAATTTAGGTGGAAGCTATGGGCTCAGGAAAAACAGCGTTTTATATGGAAGTTAATGCTTCCTTTCCAATCTCTTTCTTGGCTCTGTACTTATACTTGAAGCCAAAATTACCTAGGAAGAATGAAGTTGTACATAAGATTATAGCCTAAAGGTATAGGGCTTGGAAGGGACCTTAGGTACTGATCTTATCCAGGGATTCTTAACTTGCATCCATTAACTTAAAAAAAAAATTAACTTTTTCAATGTAACTAGTTTCCTTTGCGATCTTAGGTATTTTATTTTATGCATTTAAGAGCATTCTGAGTAGCTCATAGTTTTCACCACACTACCGAAGGGGGGCCTGCCCCCCCACCTAAAAAATTAAGAACTTCAGCCCAGTCCAATCTCTTAATTTTATAGGCAAGGAAACTGAGGCTCAAAGAAGTTGTGACTTCCCAAGGTTACAGGTGGAAAGCTCAGAGCCAGAATTTAATCCCAGGCCCTTTCTTCCAAATCTATCATTCTATATCCATTACCCTTCTGTCTTCATTTTTAGGTGATAGAGCATCAAAATGCTTCTATATGTGATAGCATTTATTATAGACAACAGAATGTTAGAGCTGGAAAAGGTCCTTATAATAGATACATTTGTTTGCATTTTTATCATTATATGTTGCATTTCTAGTCTCTCAGTTCATGCTGGGAGTTTAAGGTATCCAAAGGGGTGACTCTTCCTCTCTTATGTCTAATTAATGCACGAGTCATCACCTCATGATGTCACTGGTATTCTTAGAAAATGAAGGACTAATGATAACAACCTATTTTTCCTATTATTCACTCCTTATAATCTATAATTTCATCAACATGGATAAGGAGGAAAAATCAATTGATCAGGGTTCCTTGAGCCACACACAACTCCTCTACACTGCAATTTAACTCAGTTCAACAAATTGTATTAAATTATTAATGAAAAATATTCATTATTAAGTATTATAACAAATTGTTATTTGTTAATATTTGCTAATGTGAATATTTCAGAACATTAAAGGTCTATGTCCTTGTCAGTGTGGCTACACCCTCTATTAATGCTGATCATGATTTACTGTATTTTTTCTTTTCAAACCCTTATCTTCTGTCTTAGAATCAATACTAAGTATCGATTTCAAGTCAGAAGAACAGTAAGGGCTAAGGATTTTAGGGTTAAGTCTACAATCATTCAGAGAGTATCTGAGATCAGATGTGAATCCAAATCCTCCCGCTTCCAGATCTGGCTCTCTATCCACTGAACGTTCTAGCTTCTCTGAGCCTACTATATTTTAATGACCAGTTTTTCTGAATTGTTATGTCAAAATAATTGATCCATTGGTAGCCATCCTTATGGGAATGAGACAGTATTGAAGCTGAAGTTGGGTTTGGTTTTAGGATGACAAATACACAACCCATTATTAGCCATACTCGAAGCCTTTTGAGTCTGGTAGAATCCACCAGAATTTGGGTTCTGCTGGCATAGACTTCAAGATCCCAATTCCTAAAAAGACAGAAAGATAGTGAGGGGTGGGGCAGTTGCTGCTATAACATATTGATAATATTTTCAGAATGTTGGCTGAAAATGCCTTAAACATATGTGTTGATAAATTCCTTCCCTTGTTTTCAGAAGCTTCTCATGCATCTAGCCTGACAAAACAACCAGACAGATGGTTAATATATGACCCAAATATTTCCCTGAGTGTCAACAAAAGCTTTGTTGATATATATTCCCCCCAAATGCTTTTCATTTTGCATTCATTGATCAATCAATAATCAATCAAGAGGCATTTATTAAGCACCTACTACATGCCAAGCAGTTATGAAATAAAAATAAAATAGTTCATTTTTCTATAGCATCTTTACAACAACTCTGGTGGTGGAAAAGTGCAAGAATTATTGTTTTACAGATGAAGAAACTGTCATTATTAGGGATAACTTCAATATTAATGTTTGATCCAATGGATTTCAACAAACATTTTTTAAGTGTCCCAGGGCTTTGTTCAGGGCTTAATTTTTTTCCCTCTATATATACCTTATTTCTTAATGAGCTTGTCTTTTCTCATGGGTTCAATTTTTATGCAGAGTAACTCAAAATTTAAAGACTTAGCCTAGTCTCTTTCCCTATCTCCAATTCATCATCATTAACCTTTTGCTGAATACCTCCTGATGGATGTCCCATAGGCATTTCAAATCCAACATATCCAGAAGGTTACTCACTATCTTCTCTTAAACATGCCTTTTTTCTAAAATTTCTTAACTCTTTTGGACATTCCAGCATCTCTCTAGTCATCCTGCTTTCTAACCTTGAGTCATTCTTGACTCCTCCTTCCTCTTTCACTCTCTTGCTTCCCATTCTATCCAACTAGTTTCTAAGACTTATTGATTCTATTTCTATAACCCCTTTTATATATTTCCATTTCTCTCTCCTTACCCAATGGGCACCACCAATATTCAGACTCTTATCACCTTTATCTTCAATTATCATAGTTGTCTCTTTTTTGGACCACTGCTTTCAATTTCTTCTTTCTTTAATCCATCTTCCACTTAAATTCCAAAATAATCTTCCCAAGGCATAGGTCTGATCCTGCCACTTCTCACTCAGAAAGAGGGATAAAAGTTGAACTTCTCAGTTTAACATATAATATTATCCCCCTCCTCAACCTCGCCTCTCTATCTGGCTTCTACCCAATCATTTCCAGCTTTATTTCAGATTGCAGCCCACTAGGAGCTGTACATTCCAGCCATAATGACCTGCTAGCTTGTCTCTGAACTCAGCGCTCTGTCTCCTGCTGTACTAATGCAGACCACTAAATGCTAACATAGTACTAACATCTTCCATACTATCAGAAAGATACTTTCCTTATCTTTGCCACAAAAGGCTTGGCTCAAATATCACCTATGCAGTGAAGTCTTCCTGACCTCTCTGGTAATAAGCACTCTTTTTTCATTTTATCTTGAATTGTCCTGTAGTCTATATTGTGTTGTTTATGCACTTTATTCTCTCCCTTGCTGAATATATAAGCTCTTTGAGGTCAGGGACTTTTTTTGACTTTGTATTCCCAACACATAGTAGAATGACCTCTATAAAGTTGTTGCTATTGAGGTTTTTTTTTTCAGTCATGTTGGACACTTCATGACTTTCCTTTGGGGTTTTCTTGGCAAAGATACTGGAGTACTTTGCCATTTTTTCTCTAACTCATTTTACAAATGATAAAACTGAGACAGAGTTAAATGACTTTCTCAGATTCGAATAGCTAGTAAGTATCTGAGGTCAGATTTGATCTCAGGAAGATGAATCTTTCTGACTCTAGACCCAGTGTTTTGTCTGCTGTGCTACCTAGTTTTCAAAGTACCAAAGGAAGCATTATTTATTTGCTTCCTGACCCCTAACTCCCAAATCCAACTTACTAGAATTAAGAGGCTTTTTCTTACTCCTCTTATGATCCCCATTTTTTCCCACTTCTAAACACTGAGGCACTTAATAATTACTCAATTGGATTGAATTATGAGAATGGGTTGACAGGCCTAATGATGTTCTGAGCTTATTGTGAAAAAGAGAAGACTTAGGTAGGACATCATTATTGCGTCCATATATTTGAAGATTTATCAAGTGAAAGAGGGATTCATTTTGTTCTGCTTTGGCCCTAAAGGGCAGAACTAAAAGTAATAAGTTTAAATTCTAGAGGTGCACATTTTAAAGAAAATGATGAAAAACTCCCTAACAATTAGGGCTTTCCAGTAGTAGAATGGACTCCATCAAGAGGTCTGGTCTTCCCCTTTCCTAGGTATCTACAAGATTTCTTGAGTGTGTTACTGGGGATGGGGGGAGAGTTCCTGTTAATTTATGAGTCAAATGGATGGCCTCTGAGCTATACTTTCCAACTCTGAATTCTTTGATAATAAAATTCTGTGGTGGGTCCTTGGCCTTCTTTTCTATCTCTTGGCAATCTCATTCAAATCCATGTGAGAAACTCATTACCCAAAGGTACTAGGTCTACTTCAATAATTTTATATTTGTTTCAGCCTTGAAGAGCCCACCCGGGACTTTTGGGAAAAGAAGGATTAGTATCTCTCAGTACACTGAGACCTCTCCTTGCTTGTAGACATGTAATGTACAATAACAAAAATAGGGGAAAAATAAAATGGCAATTCTAGAATGCATAAGCATTAATCTCAATATATATGTACACATCTACATATATACATCTATCTATATATAAATAAATGTCATAGATATAATTTTTTTTATAAAATAAATTCAATCTTTCATTCACATTTATTAGGTACCTACTGTGTTATAGTGATCTCTCTCTCTCTCTCTCTCTCTCTCTCTCTCTCTCTCTCTCTCTCTTTCTCTCTCTCGTATAGATAGATAAAGATTTGCTGTTGTGGAATTGTTTCAACCATGTTCAATTTTTCATGGTCCCATTTGTGGTTTTCTTAGTAAAGATGCTCAAGTGGTTTATTATTTTTTCCTCTAGTTCATTTTATAGATGGGAAACTGAGGCAAAGTAGGTTAAATGGCTTGCTCAGGGTCACACAGTTATTAAGTGTCTAAGGCTAGATTTGAATTTAGGTCTTCCTGACTCCAGACCTGGCACTGGATCCACTGTACCACCTAGCTGCCTTTATATAGACATATATAGCTCCTCAAAATCACATATAGTCCCTAGAATGAGGCTTTTTCTTATGGAGACTCTTATCCATAGATTGTGTACTTGGATTACTGTTCCTTTCTCCTAAAAAGGGAATTGGGAACATGCTATTTATTTTTCTCTTCTTCATGTCACTCCTTGTTGCTTTGAAGCATGGCCTCGTTTTTCAAATCAGGTGGGGTGAATTTCTAGAGTCTTCTAATTCATTCCCATAGAAGGAGATGAGAACAGCCAACTTCCTGATTTTTTTCTTCATCTTTTTTTCCAGTCTTTCCCAGTTATTAGTTCTGTTCATCATATTATTATGCATGTACCCTAGTATGAGAATTTATTTTTCATATATTGTATTAGTTTCTATATATTAGGGAGAATTAGCATGTATTCCTATGTGTAGGACCTGGGTCAGAGATATCATATAGTCTGCTGGTTTTTGTGTTTTCTTTGTCTTTGAGAATCCCAAGGAATTTCTTCCTTTTTAAGCAGAATTTGGTTAATGAATGAAGGAGACAAGGGTCCTTTTCCAAGTGTATGTGCACAATTTCACCTGTCAGTTTGGGGGAGGATAGAGGGTCTGATGGATCACCTTTTTATTAGCTTTCATCAATTAATGATATCTTAGGATGGTCAATAGAGGGTCTGAATAATGAGCTCCTAAAAATCTATTTATCAGGCTGCTTGAAATAGCTTGGGTCATCTGCTGGTATGGAGAGAGCCATGGAGACCTATATTACTTCATCAGATATGATGCTAGCCTAACTAATAAACCTGATATAATCAATACATTTATATTCTTATGCCAAAATCAGTCTCGAGAATATTTTAATTGTAGCACTAGAGCAGATAAACGTTGATTTTCATAGTTCCTCAAATGCAAGAGAGACAGTGAAGAGGCAAATACTTCAGCACAAGGTTCACATCCTTATATTAAATATCCCTGAAATTCTGTTAACTCCATGGTCTTTGGTGCTTGAAACATATTCTTTTATGGCTCATCAATGTTGGCAAATCTTCACCCTTGAGCTCTGTCTTCAAAGTTCTGCCAAACACATACTTCTGTCTCCTTACAGCCATCTAGACTCAGACCATTTTGGTCACATTCTTAGATGAGGCCTTACAAAGGGAAAGCTGGGTGACTGGGGGGGTCCTTCCAAGGAACTACTTTACCTCAAAGATAGCAGAAGCCAGAGGTGGGAGTGGAGCTTTGGAGGAACTTCTGGGTAGGTGGAGGAATTCTAGGATTAAGTTTCCTGGAGCTCTAGGACTTAGTAGGAAGCAGAAGCAAGGAGAATGAAGAATCAGAGCCAAAATATGAAAGGGTAAACATGGACCTTGTCCATCCTTGATATTACATATGGTTACATAAACTGTATACTTCTGGGGAAATTATTCTTTAGTGACTTCAAGTTCTTTACCCTTTTGGGATTTCATCACTAAAATAGTCCTTGGGGGGCTTTAAAAGAATGCCTACCCTTTGATCCAGCCATACTACTGCTGGGTTTGTACCCTAAAGAGATAATAAGGAAAAAACTTATACAAAAACATTTATAACCGTGCTCTTTGTGGTAGCATAAAATTGGAAAATGAGGGGTTATTCATTGATTGGGGAATGGCTGAACGAATTGTGGTATCTGTTGGTGATGGAATATTATTGTGCTAAAAGGAAAAATGAACTGGAGGAATTCCATGTGAATTTTTGGAACAACCTCCAGGAAGTGATGCAGAAGGAAAGGAGCAGAATCAGAACATTTTACACAGAGTCTGATACACTGTGGCACAATCGATGTAATGGATTTCTCTACTAGCAGCAATGTAATGACCCAGGACAATGCAGATGAACTTGTGAGAAAGAACACTATCCACATCCAGAGAAAGAACTGTGGAAATGGAAATGCATTAGAAAAATATGTGATTGATCATGTAATGTGTTAGGGACAAGATTGGGGTTTGATGTTGAAGGATAGCCCTACTTCAGATACAAATAACATGGAAATAGGTTTTGAGCAATGATATATGGATAACCCAATGGAACTACTTGTCAGATTCAGGAGGAGGGAGGAAAAAGCTGGGGGTGGGTGGGTGGGGGTGGGGGTCATGAATCATATAATCATGGAAAAATAAATAAAAAAAGGAAAAATAGTCCTTGGGGGGACATGGGATCTCAAGAAAAAGGGAAGGAAGGTTTAGATTGCTTATGAGCTTAGGTGTGAATTCTTTTTGTTTTTCTTTTGTTGTGAAGTTAAGTAAATCCTGTCCTGCACTGAAGGTACTGATTTTGAGTATTTTCATGAAGTAGAAGGCCCTTTTGTCATTTTTTTTGTAGACACTAGACCTAAGCTATGTTATGATAATCCCCTCCTAAAATGGAACCATGTTAATACTAATACTAATAGCTAACATTTATATAGTTCTTACTATATGCCAAGCACTGAGCTAAGTAAGTACTTTACAATGATTATCTCATTTGACCATCAAAACAAATCCTTGCAGATTTCCTCATTTTTACAGATGAATCTGAAACAAATAGAAGTGACTTTCCTAGGGTCACACAGTTTGGAAGTATCTAAAACTGGATTTCAGCTCAGGTCTTCCTGATTGTGAATCCAACTACCTCACTGAACTATTTCAGTGTCAATGTAAATCCAGAAAAGATGATGGAGTCATGAATTGCACAAACAACTTTTCCAAGGTCGTACAGATGATAAGTGAGAGAAAAAGGATTTAAAAGGAGGATTCTTGACTCAAAGTGCTTTTCCTCTCCTAGAGCATAGCTTTTTACCCTTTAGAGGCTTGTCTGATACATCAAGTCTGGGGTTGAAGGCAAAAGGCAGGGTTGTAACGAGAGGATATTGGGATCCTGGCCCCTTCCAAATCCTTGCATTTTATTTCTCCAACCTTTCAAGGATGAGCACACATGACATCCTCAAGTTAAGTTGTCCTTGATTCCTCCAGCAAGATCTTAAGAACAGAAGGACACAGAAATTGACTGAGATGGAAGAAATAGAGACAGAGAACAAAAGAAAGCAAGGGCACCAGAACACAGGTGAGAATTAACATTATGGTCCTTTTTTTTATTAGACCCAGGAAGAGAGTTGCCTTTTATTTCTAGAAGAGTCAAGGACATGAAAAGAAACTGGTTGGCTTAACTGGGAGAAAACAGAGGTCTTCCTGTTTGGCAGGGCAAAAGAAATCAGTAATAATATTCCCTCATATTTTCAGAGTCCTATGATGCTCTTATACCTTTTATCTTATTTGATCCTCACCAAAACTCTGTGCTATCAGTAAAGCAAGTATATTGCTTTACATAAAATATTCATTTTACAAATGAAGGAAACTGAGACTGGCAAGGGATAATCCTTCAAAAGTCACATGTAGCCAGTCACTGGCAAAGTACAAAGTATTTTAGAACTGGATGGTGATAAGCTGAATTTCATGCTATTTAATTAGTGAGAATTTTACAGAAAACTTAAACTTTCTGTTCTTCCCTCCCTCTACATTCCTTCCCCATCAGCATTCTAACTTCTGCAGAATGATATAAATATATAACTCACATGTCTGTATTTTTCAAATGGCTCTTATACATTTTATTTCTTTTAAGTTCTGAGTCTGTAATATAAATGGCAAAAAATGGAATGAAGGTAGCTGGATGTGTAGAAAATTTGAATGATGGATTTCTCTGTTTCTGTCCAAGGACTACCCTCACCCCCCAAAATGCTTTTAGACATCCAGATTCACAACGTGGAATTTTCTAAGTTATAGCTTTACATTCACCCATCTATACATATACAATATATACAATATATCTATACATATACAATTAGTTGTCATGTTGCTTATTTCACCTCCCTTATATCTCTGACATCTCTCCTCCTCTCTGCTCTCACAGCCATCACCTTAGTTCAGTCTGGACTACTGTAATAGCTTGACATTGTCCCTCTGCCTCAAGTCTCTCTCCACTTCAGCCCATTCTCTATACAGTTACCAAAGGCATATTCTGAAAACAGAGGTCCAGGAAGGTTGCTTCAAACTGCAGTGGCTCCTGCTTACCTTGAAGGTAAATCCTCTTGTTGGCAGAGTGAAGTAAAAGCCTGAAGCCAAATATCTTACCTTTGTCTTTAAAAAACAAAAACCTTGTTTTATTATTTTAATTAGCAAGCAATTGCTATTTTTTAAAAAGAAAAACAAAATCTTTGGAACAAATATACATAATTGAGCAAAAGAATTTCCCACAAATGATTTAAAATATATGTTTATATTTAAAGAACTTGGAACAGAGCACCATATGAATGCTTATCCCCTTCTCTTCATACCCTGCCTCTTCCCCTAAAATGACCACGTCCAAGAATATTTGTCTCATTTTGATTCCATCTCTCTTAGTCAGGAGTTGCATAGCACACATCACCATCGCACCTCTAGAATCACTGTTAGTCTTTGCATTATTTAAAATTTTTAGGTCTCTCAAAGTTAATTGGTCTTTGCAATGTTGTTGCTATTGTACAAATTGTTCTCTTTATTCTGCTTACAAGTCTTCCCCATTAAAATAGTCATTAAGCTGATCTGAGCTAGAAAAATGACTTACTGTGGTTTCTTTTGGGATTTGGGATCTGAGTAGTGATTGAATACTGAGAATCTTCACTGGTCTTTGTTGGAAGGTAGTGAGTTCCCCATCATTAGAACATTTAAGCAGAGACCAGGTGAATACTTGTTAGGGATATTATGGAGTTTCCTTTTGTTTCAAATACAAGTTTGAGTAGATGACCTCTAAGCCTCTTTCCAACTCTGGTATTGAATGAATGTCATAGTGGAAAATACCACTGAGCTTGGAATCAAAAGTCTTGAATTCAAGACTTTTGCCACTTACTGTGAAGTCTTCCTTGGACAAAACTTTTTCCTTTATCTGATCTTAGTAAAATGGGAATAATAATACTTGTGGTTATGAATTTCCTTGGCTCATGGTGAGGAAAGATTTTTGTGAAAAATAAAGCATGTCATGGTGGACAGGGAGCTGTCCTTAGTGCCAAGAAGTCTTGGGTTCACATACTGACTGTGTGACCCTGGGCAAGGTGGTTAACCTCTCAGAGCTGTAGGCAACTTGCTAAGACTCTTAGTTGTAGAAAAGGCATTATCCTTTATCCAATATTAGTAGAGGAAATTGCTCAGCAGGAATTCCCTATCCCGTAACAACATTACGAGTCCACTTCGTATCCTTTTAAAATGGTCTACAGAATGTAAGATCTCTTGATTTGGGGTCAGAAGACCTGGGTTTGAATCCCAGATTTACCTGTGTAACCTTGGGAAAATCACTTTTCCCCTCTCTAGATCTCTTTCCTCATCTATAAAAGGTCCCTTCCAGCTCAAAATTCTCTATTATTCATCTTCCATTTGACTCTTAGTCTTATGGGAAGCCTTGTGTGTTTCTTCAGCTTTTCCTTTGGGGAATGGGGAGCTCCCTATAAGAGCCTCACAATTACTTTTCTCTTATCACATTTTACCTTCTTGCCTGGCTAGGAAACAGGCCTTTGGATGCTTTCGGGAGTCTGCTAGGATTCAAGAGCTGACATTGGCTCTGTTTAGAAAGATGAGTTTCTGAGAATGGCAGCTTAATTGTACTGTATAAATAGGGGCTTAGAAATAAGTGTTTTCAAGAACCAGAATTTCATAGACTAATCCTACTTCCAGCCATCAGAAAGACAGACATTTCTGAAAGCCTGAATATTTTCCAAGCATAAGCAGAAATCCTAAAGAGGGACAGTGAGCTCAATCTTCCTGCTGCTTTATTGCAGTGTCTATGGAAAACTCCAGCAACTTCCTACCCCTTCCCTCAAGGTTTATTTTTCTTCTCATTGATATTCTAACTTCTGCACAGTTACTTGTACCCCCAAGGTCTGTGAGTGAAAGCAAAGCCTCCATTGTTCTTTAGAAATATGTGTATATATGTTTACCTTTTCATATATGCACATACACACATATATAATATGACTCAAGAATGTTAGATCAGAAAAATAATTTAGAATGTAGAATAGCAGAGCTAGGAGGGACCTTAGAATAGAATATGAAGACTGAGAAGAATTTTAAAACATATTGTCAGAACTGGAAGGGACCTTAGAACATTAAGCATAGAATGTCAGTGCTAGAAGAAACCTTAAAATATAGAATATGTCATTTGAGTCTAGAAGGGACCTTTGAGATCATCCAGCCTAATCTTTTCATTTCACATGTGGGAGTGGGAAACTGAGGTCCAGAGAGGAAGTGACCTGCCAAAGATTAGTTAGTAGCCAGAACAGGACTATAATAATAGCTGGTGTTTATATATCTGCTTTAATTTAAGTCTTTCCCTTCTCTAATCCATTCTCCACAAAATTGCCAAGTTGATACTCTTTCTTTTTGAGTTTTCAAAAACCCTTACCTTCCATCTTAGAATCAATAGAGTGTATTGGTTGTAAGGCAGAAGAGCAGTAAGGGCTGGGCAATAGGGGTTAAGTTGCTTGCCCAAGGTTATACAGCTAGGAAGTATCTGAGGTCAGATTTGAACCTAGGATTTCCCATCTCCAGGCCTGACTCTCAATCCACTGAGCCACCTAGCTGTGCCCCAAGTTGATATTCCAAAAGATACATCTCACCTTCTCACTTCCCTGCTCAGAAGTCCTTACAAACTCCCTATTGCCTCTAGGATAAAAGACAAAATCTTCAACCTAACATTTAGAGTCCTCTACAATCTAACCTTCAACTTATCTTTCTATACTCATTT
>NC_058135.1:209693308-209701576 GCF_016433145.1 Gracilinanus agilis
AGATAGATAGATAGATAGATAGATAGATAGATAGATAGATAGATAGATAGATAGACAGACAGACAGATGAAAACCTATCTTCCATTCAGAAGGTATCTAAAGTCATTTCTAAAAACCCATTATAAAATTACAATTTAAATTCTTAAGTCATTATATTCTCCAAGGTTGTATAACCAGCATGTGACCTTGATAATTAAGATGACAAATCCAGGATACCTAAGACTTATGGGCTTTTTACAACTTAAAAAAATTTTTTGGTGTAAGATGTTCATGGGTTTTTTACAATATGTTGTTCAGTAAAATCACAGGGAAACGTTACAGATAAAGAATCACATAACAGAATAGATATTAGATTGATACTGATAAACTTTAAAAAATTTAAACCTTAACAAAATTAGCAAATACAATAATATAAGCAAATGACAAGTTATAAGCAGTATAGCAAAAATCCTTTTTACCAATCCCAATAGGCTTGTTTACTATCTTGAGGGGAAAAGCTGAAAATAATTAGCAAGCAATAAACTTTCAGATCTCTTTTTAAGGTTATTTCCTCTCCCCCAGTGTTTACATCCATTCAGATTTCGTTTTTTCAGATCTCTGAATTTCATCATAGTGAGGGAGAATTCTGTACTGAACACAGTGTGCAAGACCCTCATAATGGGTATGGGTAAACCAAAAAGCCAAAGGGGTGTGAAGAGATGAATTTCTCCCCTGAATCTTAAGATTAGTCAAGCTCTCAACTGCAAGGTATTCAATCAGCACAAAAACCCACTGGAAAAGAAGCAGATCCAAACTGCACTTTGTAACTTTACCAACTCAAACTGTTGTTTCAGAGTTTCAAGCACGCTTTGAAACAGCATTATTCCATAAAAAACAACAACAACAACAACAAAAAAAAACTTAATGGAAGTTTGTTTACAGATTAAACACAAAAAGACAAAATCTTGCTGGAGAACAATAGGGTATTTGCATATGAGGGAACTAGTCAAAAGGTAGAAACAAAATCCCCAAAACTTCTACTTCAAATCTACTGATTTAGTCTCTCTGCCATCAAAAGAAAAAAAATGCAGGGAAGTCCCCTTTGGGGGAGGGGGGGGAAGGATCCTGAGTTGCAAGTCTCTCAGCCAGGAGTCCAGGATCAGTTTTTAAAATGGTAGCACAGGCTGGAAAACCCACATGGGGTGGGGAAAGAGATTGGAACTCTCATCCGTCCCCTGAAAAAAAAAAGCAGTTCAGATTGGCAGGCTGCAGGCTGGGCAGGGAGCGATGGGGAGTGATGGGGAATGCTGGCTCGAGCAGATGGGTATTGTTATGGCGTAAAATGGGAATATGAAGGCTGCTCAATCAATGAGGCTTGTACTGAGGGCTCTCTGGGTAATATCAGCTGGGTCTTTCAGGAAGGGAGGTTATCTCTACAATATAAGATGAATTAGGTCAGCCATAGATTGTATGGGTCTGGCCGAAGGTTTTATTCAGCCCCCTGTCACTAGGCTCCTGTGAGGGAAGGAATAAAGAGGCCCCTCTCTGCTGGTGAAAACTGAAACCTATAGGAAGTGAAAGCTGGCCACTTCCTGCCCAAGATGGACACCTGGTTTAGCCCTCAAGAAATAAAGAAAAGTTATTCCTTTCCTTCTTCAGCCTTTGCCCTACTAGTGGGTACAATGATTCACCAGAAGCTCTTTGTATATAAGCCAAAGGAGTTTATTAATGCCAAGGGTAAGCTGAGGGAGAAAGGGGTTGAGGTCTGGTAACTGCAGCTAAGGGAGAAGCTGATGCTAGGGAAGGGTCACATAGAAGGGGATTAGGCAGAGGGAGCCAGCTCCCTCAGCCAAGGATAATTTCACTGTCCTGAGGTAATAAGGTTTAGCAGATTACCAGATGAGGTGATGGCTTGATTTAGGTTGTCCCTGCCTGTCTATACAAGCTAGTTCCCACAATTTCCACCCACCAAAAATATCCTCCTGCCAGGGCCCAATGGGGAAATCCAGGGAATAGCAGGATGTCAAGGGAGACGTCAAGGAAAATCAGGAAAACCTCAAAAGCCCCAAAGCAAAAGGCCCTTTAGTTGGTTCTGCAGGAATATTTATACTCCCAGGTTCCAACAGTTTTTGCCATGAGGCCCTGGTCAACATTCCGTTCCTTCCAACTGTCAGGGCTGCTACAGTTGGTTTGCAAATGCAAGGGATTTTGCAGCAACCCTGCGTTACAATCTGAAAAGGCAAAGGCATCAAAAGCAGATGGGCTGGTGGGCAGAGTTGCAGTGGTAGAAATGGGGCGAAAGCAGGAGGGCATCGATGGCCAGTGAAGGAAAAAAAACATAGAAGCATAGGGAGGGAAAAGGAAATCCCAGCTCTCAGCTCTCTGGCAAACTTACTGACAATACTAAAAAAATCTATTTAAAAAAAATATTTGAGAATTCTATCCTGTTGTGATAAGTCATAAATGTGAATATTAAAATCAATATGTAAATACTAAATATTGTATTTATGAATATTTTATTAATAATAAACTAACAAAAGAGACTAATAACTAAAAGGTACCAACCAGTTCGCTCCCAGGAACCAAAGACAGGACAGAGTTACAGCCAACTACAAAACATTAACATGACCACGCAAACATGGAGGCACAGGAGAGATTAAAGGGAATTTTGGGAAAACTAAGGGGCTCATGGGGAATGAAGTCCAAGATTCAAAATTTCCATTTATATATGACCCAGCAATACCACTACTGGTATCAGAGATGGGGGGGAAAGGACCTACTTGTACAAAAATAGCAGCTTTTTTTTTTTTGGAGAGGCAAAGAATTACAAAATTGAGGGAGTGTCTGTCCATAAGTTATAGAATGGCTGAACAATCTGTGGTGTACGATTATAATGGAAAACTACCGTATCCTAAGAAAGGACAAAGAGAGTTCAGAAAAACCTGGAAAGACTTATATAATCAATTGTGGAAAACTAAACTATTATTAGCAAAACAAGGTTCTACCATATCGCCAAGGGGTTCTTGATTTAAAAAAAATTTTTTAAACTATATCCACAGTCAAAGAAAGAACTGATAGAATTTGATATCAAAAAACAATTGTAAAAAAATGTTTCTCCATGTAAATGAAGAAAAATAAAATTCCACTAAAAATAAAATAAAGTAAAACAAACACTATTTATACCAATATGAGTAAAGCAACTACAAAGAACTAACTTATTGAAAGGCCTGTGGATAGGTGAAAATCTTAAATTTCAAGATCTGATATTTGATAGAGAAATAAAGAACACAAGCTCAACAGGACTTCTGATTTCAAATATCTGAAACAACATATCATGACCAGAGTGATAGGGAAAAAACTTTATCAATACTCTTAGCAATTTAAATAAAAATTCTGAACTCAAAACAGTTCAGCCCTAGAAACTGACTATATTTTTGTTGTTAAAGATCCACCCTAGAAATTCATCAGAAAGTTTGGCTGCAGGATGATGATGAAGTTTTTAGTCACAGCAGCTCACAAAGACTATCTACTCTATAGCACACAGGAATTACTATTTGAAGCACTGAATGGACGGACACCAAAGAATATCACAAATCCCATAAATACTGAAATATCAATACATATAAGCTACAATTAGTGACTGAACATGTAGCATTCCCCCAATCTGCCCTTCTTGAAAACTTCTAGAAAATTAAGACTTCATTGTATCACAGATGTAGGCTGGAAGGGACTTTAAAGGCTACCTAATCCAATTCATTCATTAAATAGATGAGAAAATAGACAGATAAGATGAGAAAATAGGCAGATAATCCTGGAATCCCAGAGCTGGAAGGGATCTCAGAGGTTTGGTAAAAACTATGCCCTAAACAAAAATCCCCTCTACAGCACATCTAACAAACTGTCATCTAGACTCTGCTTGAATACCACCAGAGATGGAAAAACTCTCTACTTTTTAAAATAGCAAATTATGAGTAAAACAGTTCAAAACTTCAGTCTCATTTTCAATATCTCCCTTCCAAATGCAACTCCCTTTTATGTGAATGCAATTTCCTAGAGAAAAAGGATTATCTTGTTTCCTTGCCTTTTTGTATATATTTTTAGGACATAACATAGAACTTAGAAAATGGTAAATATTTAATAAATCCTTACTCATTTATTCTTGTCAATGTAAATTAGTAGAGATCCAAAATTTTAAGGTTTGAATGAAATTATGTTTATTTGAGGGAAAATATGAGCAAACTACAAGTTGATCATGTAAGGTAAAATGAAAGTAATTAATTTTCCATAATATTTAGATTACCAAAAAGAAATTTCAGGGTATTCTAACATTAACATTACGACAAATTAATTTTTACCATTACGAAAGGCTTGGATTCAAATTTTATCTCAGCTACTGTGTAAATAGAATTAGCTCTAGTCCATTCATAGCCTAAACTCTACCTACCCAAGAATTATCATCCCCGCCTCCCTCAGTGGGGAGGGGGATGAGTTACCCACAAGTGACAATAAGTAACAAATCAAGAACTAGGGACTGACCTTTGGGCAGTCCAAATCAGTGTAGAGACTGCCATTTGTCCACTTAAATTAGAGGTGGACCCACGGGAAGTGAAGAAGGACACTATCTCTTTAAGTATGTTGGTTACTTCCTGTGGAGGGAGTTCCGGCTTTGAACTTGGCGCTGAAGGATCTCTGAGGAGACCTCAGGCAGCTTCTACTCCGTATTGTCACGTGGGTAAGTTAGGCTGACTTCCTTAGGCCTACCTTGGCGTTTCCAAACTCTACCTTTAAGTAGGCTCTGGCCTACCTGATTGCTAGGCCTTGTGGCTATGTAGCCTTATTTTTTAGCCTTTTAACCTCTCTCAGTCCAGGCCTCTGCAGGTCTGGACTAGACTCTCCCTCACTCTATCTCCCTACCTTTTACCCTCCTAACTGTAAATAAACAACCTTAAACCCGATCCTGACTTGGGTCTAATTTAATTACAGAATCAATCTGAATTGTTGATTCCTGGGGGCCACCTTTAAATATATATCTATAAAATACCTAAAATCTCCCTCTTACACTACTCGCTAACTATTGTTAACTGTCATGAAGTAATTTAGGGAATAAAATAGAAATTTATAATGAGTAAGAAGTGCCTAGGAATGGGAGTTTGGCTGTCAGCTTTGAACATTCTGTATTGGAATGCAGCAGGGGGAGGAGTGAAACTGTCGGTGCTGGTGTGAGAGGGGTTTTAGAGCAGAGGTCCAGCCAGCAGTGACTCTATAAGCTTGAGATCTTTGGGATTGGAGAAGGTTGAAGACAACATCTCTCAAGGTAACCCTTAGTGGTGGGAGTGTCTGTTTTCTGGTGGACAGTTTGCAGGCATTCTTTCCTACCTTGTATCTATTGGATTATTGGCTATGCAAGGAGTTGGTTCCTATTATCCTGAAGTCATCAAAGGAGCAGCCTGGACCAGTTGTGAGAATCCCAATTACCCAGCTCTCCCTCTAGTCTTCAGTCAAGGCTGTCAGCCTGACTGAACTTAGGCTGACCAAGAAACTCCCTCTTAGAACTCCATTTCTTGTCAGTAAGCTCTTCCCAGTTGTAGAAATACCTCTCCCACTCTCCTTACCCTTTGTATACATTTTTTTTCTTCCTGTTTGTTTCCTCTTACCTCAAAGAACCCATAGTGTGTGAATAGTAAATCTTTGTGTTATTCCCTGGTTTGTGACAGAGACCAGTAATCCCAACTGTCATTTTTTTAGTGAAGTGTTATCAGATTTACTCTGCCTCTGATACACTATCCTTCTTTGTGAGTTTAATCTGTAAGTGGCAGTTGCCCAAAATACCTACTGGTTTCTCATTGATTAATTTATATTTATATATTCTTTTAAAATAACCTACTCAGCAAAATGACTTAACATGCCTCATTTTCCTTGTTTGTAAAATAAAAGGGTTGAACTTGATGGTCTCCTAGGACTTACAGCTCTAAATCTTTGATCCTACAACACCATCATCTTTAATAATAAAGCAAATGGTTAAATAATATAAATATCAGGTGTGATTGACTTTGATATACCACTAAAATGCACATTCATACAGATACACAGACATATAGATAAGATAACTGCCATCTGGGCCTTCACCCAGATAACTTCCTGGTTACATCCTACATCAACTAGGAATCCAGAAAAATATTTAAAGAAGAATTCAGGGAGAAGAAATAGAATACCTAAATAATCCCATATCAGAAATAGAAATTGAACAAGCCATCAAAGAACTCCCTAAGAAAAAATCACCAGGACCTGATGGATTCACAAGTGAATTCTATCAGACATTCAAAGAGCAACTAATCCTAATACTATACAAATTATTTGATATGATAAGCAAAGAAGGAGTCCTACCAAATTCCTTTTATGACACAAATATGGTACTGATCCCAAAGCCAGGTAGACCAAAAACAGAGAAAGAAAACTATAGACCAATCAATCTCCCTAATGAACATAGATGCAAAAATCTTAAATAGAATATTAGCAAAGAGACTCCAGCAAGTAATTAAGAAGATCATCCACCATGATCAGGTGGGATTTATACCAAGAATACAAGGATGGTTCAACATTAGGAAAACCATCTAAATAATTGACCATATCAACAGTCTAACAAACAAAAATCACATGATTATCTCAATAGATGCTGAAAAAGCCTTTGACAAAATACAGCATCCATTCCTATTGAAAACACTGAAAAGTATAGGAATAGAAGGGCCCTTCCTAAAAATAATAAACAGTATATACCTAAAACCATCAACAAGCATTATATGCAATGGGGATAAATTAGAAGCCTTCCCAATAACATCAGGAGTGAAACAAGGATGCCCATTATCACCTCTATTGTTCAACATAGTACTAGAAACACTAGCAGTTGCAATTAGAGGAGAAAAAGAAATTGAAGGTATCAAAATAGGCAATGAGGAGACTAAGCTATCACTCTTTGCAGATGATATGATTGTCTACTTAAAAAATCCTAGAGAATCAACTAAAAAGCTGGTAGAAATAATCAACAACTTCAGCAAAGTTGCAGGATACAAAATAAATGCACATAAATCATCAGCATTTCTATATATTTCCAACACATTAGAGCAGCAAGAGGTAGAAAGAGAAACACCATTTAAAATCACCCTAGACAATATAAAATACTTAGGAATCTATCTACCAAAACAAACACAGCAATTATACGAAAACAACTACAAAACACTTTCCAAACAAATAAAACTGGATCTCAACAATTGGAAAGCCATTAATTGCTCCTGGGTAGGATGAGCTAACATAATAAAAATGACAATTCTACCCAAATTAATTTACCTATTTAGCGCCATACCTATCAAGCTACCAAAAAACTTCTTTACTGAATTAGGAAAAACTATAAAAAATTTCATTTGGAATAACAAAAGATCAAGAATATCAAGGGAAATAATGAAAAAAAATGTGAAGGAAGGGGGCCTAACAGTACCAGATATTAAACTATACTATAAAGCAGTAGTTATCAAAACAATATGGTACTGGCTAAGAGATAGAAGGGAGGATCAGTGGAATAGACTGGGGTTAATGACATCAGCAAGACAGTGTATGATAAACCCAAAGAGCCCAACTTTGGGGACATGAATCCACTATTTGACAAAAACTGCTGGGAAATTTGGAAAACAATATGGGAGAGATTAGGTCTAGATCAACATCTCACACCCTACACCAAGATAAATTCAGAATGGGTGAATGACCTGAATATAAAGAGGGAAACTATAAATAAGTTAAGTGAACACAGAATAGTATACCTGTCAGATCTCTGGGAAAGGAAAGATTTTAAAACCAAGCAAGAGTTAGAGAAAATTACAAAATGCAAATTAAATGGTTTTGATTATATTAAGCTAAAAAGCTTTTGTACAAACAAAAACAATGTAGTCAAAATCAGA
The DNA here is from genome assembly GCF_016433145.1 of Gracilinanus agilis. Taxonomy (NCBI): domain Eukaryota; kingdom Metazoa; phylum Chordata; class Mammalia; order Didelphimorphia; family Didelphidae; genus Gracilinanus; species Gracilinanus agilis. The sequence goes on from NC_058135.1 coordinate 209,701,234, forward strand.
AGGGAAACAACAAATTGGGAAAAAATATAACAAAAAACTCTGACAGGGGTCTAATTACTCAAATATACAAGAAGTTAAATCAATTGTATAAAAAATCAAGCTATTCCCCAATTGAAAAATGGGCAAGAGACATGAATAGGCAATTTTCACATAAAGAAATCAAAAGTATCAATAAGCACATGAGAAAGTGTTCCAAATCTCTAATAATTAGAGAAACGCAAATCAAAACAACTCTGAGGTATCACCTCACACCTAGCAGATTGGCTAAAATGAAAGAAGGGGAGAGTAATGAATGTTGGAGGGGATGTGGCAAAATTGGGACATTAATGCATTGCTGGTGGAG